>NC_014438.2:63464-179574 GCF_000214015.3 Ostreococcus tauri | reverse complement strand
CCGTCGGGGTGTGTCGCGATGGCGTCGATGCGGTGACGTCACGGGCGTGGGGTCAGAAACGTTCCCCATACGCGGGCGCGCACGCGACGGGCGTGGGGTCAGAAACGAAACCCCGTACGCGTCCGCGCACGCGACGGCACAGCGCCCGGACCCGTCGCGCCGCGCGCGTCGACGCCGTTCGCGCGCGCGATGGTGCGCGCGGACGCCCCGTCGTTCGTCCCGGCGTCCCGGCGATCGTCCTCGGTCGACGCCGAGGCCGGGCGCGCGAACGCGGGCGTCGACGGGACGCCGACGGCGGATGATGATGACGCAGAGGACGATGTGCACGACGGCGCGACGACGACGAACGAGCTCGAGACGCTGCGAGCGCGGTTGCGGGCGAGCGAGCGCGAATGTGAGATCGTGCGCGAAGAGCGCGAGCGGTTGAAGGCGGCGGCGGCGCAGGCGGGACGGGTGGCGAAGGCGTACGCGAGTTTCGGGGATGACGTGACGCGGCTCGAGCGGGCGCTGGAGGCGCGGGAGGAGGCGTTAGAGCGCGCGAATGCGCGCGCGGTGACGGCGGAGGAGGCGCTGGGGAAGGAGATGGATGCGATGGCGGTGGTGCGCGAGGAGCGAGACGGGGTGAAGGCGGAATTGAGGGAGACGCTGCGGAAGGCGCTGAGCTCGGCGGCGGCGCTGGCGGAGGCGCGGCGCGCGAGGGAGGAGGCTTTGGCGAAAGCGCGGGAAGAGTTCGAGATGGAGGCGGTGAAGAAGGTGGACGAACGCGTGCGGGCGGCGACGGAGGCGGCGGCGCGAGAGAAATCGAAGATTGAGGGTGAACGCGACGATTTGCGCGCGGCGCTCGAGGCGTCAAACGCGCGCGCGGACGCGGCGCGCGACGAGTGCGAGAGCGTGAGAGCCGAGCTCGCGAGCTCCCGCGCGGAAACATCAATATCTTCGAAAATCCAAGAGGAGCTGGAGGAGCTCCGTCGGTTGTTGAGCGAGGAGGAGAAGAAACGAGAAATGGCAGAGTCCTCCGCGGAAAGCGCCGCCGCCGCGCGCGCGCAAGTCGAGGATGAACTCGTTCGCACGCGCGCGTCGATGGAAGAAACGAAGGAGTCGATGACGACAATGACCACTGAAATCGCCTCGATGGTCGAGCTCAAGGCTCAGCTCGAGCGACGAGACGATGAGTTGAGAAAGTCTCGCGAGGCGGAAAGCGCGCTGAGTCGAGCGCTGAGCGAAGCCGAGTCTCAGATCCTCGAGTCGCGAAGGAAAGTCGATATCGTCGTCGCTCGCGCTGAGGCGGCATCCAAAATATTCACTGAGAACGCAGCTGCGCTCCGTCTGGCGGACGCGAGAGCGGCGACGGCGGAGCTCGAGACGAGCGTGGCAGAGGAGAAGGCGCAGACGCTCGAGGCGCGGCTCGACCAAGCGCTCGAGGAGCGAGAGAACCTCGCGCGCGAGGTGGAGGAGCTCAGAGCGCAGCTCGCGGCGGCTCCCCGTACGTCTCCAGTCAAGCCGAACGCGCCATCAGACGTGATCGAGGCTTTGGAACACGAGCGACGCGCGCGCGCGCTCTACCAGAGCGACGCGCGCTACTGGCGCGAGCGATTCGAGGCCACCCTCTCCACCTCCACTCCGATGGCGCAACCGTCACCGCGATCTCGAACTCCCGGTGAAGCGCTCGCCATCGCCGCCGGCATCCCTAGAACGCCCAGAACGCCCACCACCGCCGACATCCGACCGCCATCCATCGCCGTCGACCCGACGGAGCGCGTCGCCGCGTCGCCGCCCGCCGCCGCGCCGTCCCTCGCCTCCGCCTCCACGGACGAGAACGCCCCTCCACCGATCGTTGCGTCGCCGTCGACGAAAACCAACCCCATCACGCGCGGACTCGCCGCGTATTTCAATCGTTAGATCACTTCAGAGACGTCACTTTCGTCGCCTTCGCGCCGAACGCGTCCGCGCGCGATCCACACCTCTCCAAACGCCGCCAGTTCGACCGAATATCTCAAACGTCACATTTCACCCGCCGTCGTCGCCCTCGAGCGCGCGATCGCGTCGACCGTCGACGCGCGGTCGCGTGACGCCCATACCTCGCCTCTCCCGAGGTTTCACCGCCCCGCACGCGCGCGCGAGACCGAGCGCGTCGATCGATCGAGACGATCGGTGACGTTGACGCGCGATCGTCGTCTTTGAATACATCTTGCGCGACCGCGGTTCGTCGAGCGTCGCGCGGAGGCGAGATCATGTGCGTGGAGACGGAAAATAACGATGGGATCCCCACGGTGGAGATCGCGTTCGACGGTGAGCGCGAGCGGGCGGAGGCAAACGTGAAGCTGTCCGCGGAGAAGATGGAGCCGGCGGCGCTGGCGAAGACGTTCGCGAGGCGGTACGTCGTGATCGAGGGGGTGGAGTACGATGTGACGGATTTTAAGCACCCGGGAGGAACGGTTATTTTCTATGCGTTGTCAAACACCGGGGCGGACGCGACGGAAGCGTTCAAGGAGTTTCATCATCGGTCGAGAAAGGCGAGGAAAGCCTTGGCGGCGCTCCCGTCTCGACCGGCCAAGACGGCCAAGGTGGACGACGCGGAGATGCTCCAAGATTTCGCCAAGTGGCGGAAAGAATTGGAGAGAGATGGATTCTTCAAGCCCTCTCCGGCGCACGTGGCGTATCGCTTCGCCGAGCTCGCGGCGATGTACGCTCTCGGGACGTACCTGATGTACGCTCGATACGTCGTCTCCTCGGTGCTCGTGTACGCTTGCTTTTTCGGCGCCCGATGCGGTTGGGTGCAGCACGAGGGCGGACACAGCTCGCTGACGGGCAACATTTGGTGGGACAAGCGCATCCAGGCCTTCACAGCCGGGTTCGGTCTCGCCGGTAGCGGCGACATGTGGAACTCGATGCACAACAAGCATCACGCGACGCCTCAAAAGGTTCGTCACGACATGGATCTGGACACCACCCCCGCGGTGGCGTTCTTCAACACCGCGGTGGAAGACAATCGTCCCCGTGGCTTTAGCAAGTACTGGTTGCGCCTTCAGGCGTGGACCTTCATCCCCGTGACGTCCGGCTTGGTGCTCCTTTTCTGGATGTTTTTCCTCCACCCCTCCAAGGCTTTGAAGGGTGGCAAGTACGAAGAGTTGGTGTGGATGCTCGCCGCGCACGTCATCCGCACGTGGACGATCAAGGCGGTGACCGGATTCACCGCGATGCAGTCCTACGGCTTATTTTTGGCGACGAGCTGGGTGAGCGGCTGCTATCTGTTTGCACACTTCTCCACGTCGCACACGCACCTGGATGTGGTGCCCGCGGACGAGCATCTCTCCTGGGTTCGATACGCCGTCGATCACACGATCGACATCGATCCGAGTCAAGGTTGGGTGAACTGGTTGATGGGCTACCTCAACTGCCAAGTCATCCACCACCTCTTTCCGAGCATGCCGCAGTTCCGCCAGCCCGAGGTATCTCGCCGCTTCGTCGCCTTTGCGAAAAAGTGGAACCTCAACTACAAGGTCATGACCTACGCCGGTGCGTGGAAGGCAACGCTCGGAAACCTCGACAACGTGGGTAAGCACTACTACGTGCACGGCCAACACTCCGGAAAGACGGCGTAAGAATCGACCGCGCCCTCCGTATTTATCTAGCGACGTCTCGCGGATTAGCGCCGCCGCGTCCTCTACCCTTACATCGGCGCGATTCTCGCATCACACCAATAAAATAAAACTTTCGTTTGCCATTCAAAATCTTTCCCGTCGTCCTCCGATCCGACGCCCTCGCGCCCGTCGCGCCGTCGCGCCCGGGCTCTCGCCTTCGCCCATCCAGGGTTTGCAAACCCCGCCCCCCGAAGACGTCCTCCGCGCGTCATCCGCACGTCTCGCCTCCCCGGCCCTCGCATCTCCCGCTCCGACGCCGGGACGATGCTCGGAGGCACACGTGGACTCCTCCCACGCCTCGTCGTCCTCCTCGCCCTCGTCGCGCGCGCGCGCGCGGTCGATAACGCCGTCTGCGCGACCTCGAGCGACGGCGGCGTCGATTGGTTCCCACCGGCGAATCGTCTGAGCGCGGACGCCACCGCGGGTGGATCCACGCGGGCGACCTACGACGTGGGCGCGGCGTTTAACGTCTCGTACGCGAAGACGTTCAAGGTTGTGCGCACGAAGGCGCTCGTCGGAGGCGCGCTGGCGGCGGAGAAGACGTACGTCCTGCATCAGTGCGGGACGCCGCGGCCGACGGTCGACGTCGACGGTTCGAGCGCGTTTCCGAGCGATGCGCAGTTCTTCAGCGTCCCGGTGAGAGCGGTGGCGACGTCGATGACGGTGGCGGTGGGGTACCTGGAGCAGCTCGGGGCGCGGGACGCGCTGAAGATGACGGACCCGGCGTACGTGCACTCGCCGTGCGTGCAACGGGATGAAGAAAATGGCGTCATCGTCGCGAGCCACATTGAATACAACTCGGATTGGTCGGAGAACCGTACGCTGTGGCGAAACGCTTTGAACGGAATCTCTGGACTGGATATGGTGATCACCGATCACTACGACGGCGGAACGGGGTCGTCGGGAACCGCTAAGGACGTGGCGTTTCACGCCTCGGACGCGGATCTCGATATGCTCCAACGCACTGAGCAAATCAAATTTCTCTCACTCTTCTTCAATAAGGAGGCGGAGGCGAACGCGTATTACGCTGATCAAGTCGAACGGTGGAATTACATGTCGTCGCTCATCGCCTCGGCGCAGTCGCAAGGCAGACTTCGTTCGGGACTGAAATGCGCCTGGGTCACCGCATCTGGCGGATCTTACACCGTAAGCTGGGCCAAATATAAAGATGACATCTGCACAGCCGCGGGATTGACAACGTACGCACAAAGCGGAGTCAGTGGTACCTCACACACCTTCCCTTCGACGGAGGCTTACCTGACCGCCATGGCGGGCGTGAGCATCGTCATCGACGAGTCGTACTTTTACAACCCGAGCACGTCGGCGACCAAAACGGCAGTTCACGCCAATCTCGACTTCACTGGCCGCACCCTTCCGTCTATGAATTCTGCGACGGGAATGATCTTGCGATTAGACAAGCACGTGAGCGATGGCGACCCGCTGTACGCCCCTGCCGGGTACTACCCTTCGGAAGGCATGGCGTGGTTTGAGGACCCTTACGTCCATCCCGCGCTCGTCTTGGCTGATTTTGCGCAACTCGTGTGGTTCTCGAGCTTTGGCATCGAGGCCATCCGAGCCGGTTGTCCGAGATTCTTCCGCGACGTCAACAGTGACGATGGCGTCATCAAGACGACCGCATCAGACTGCGATGTGTGGGAAAACGCGCGCATCAACCAACTGTGCTTGATTCAGCTCTCGCAACAACGCGTGACGCTGGCAGCGCTCTTCAGCCTACCGGGCTCTTCATCCAGCGCGGCGCCCGTCAGCCGCATCGCGTTGACACTCGTCGTCTTCGCGGCAACCGTCATGGCCTTTCTCACGTAGACAAATAACCTATATAGTCACGACGTACTCGCTTTGGGGCGGACCCGCGTGTTGACGATTAGAAGCAACGCTATACGCCTGGCTTCGCTGGCAGTCAACATCGTGTCGAGGACACACGATCTCCGAACGTCGGAGCGCGGTCGCAGTCTAAGAGCAGAAGTACCTTTACAACTTATCTAATGGCACACATAATTATTCAGTCTATCGATGTACATCACGGAAAGAGTACTTTACCCTTCAAAAAATAGTTCCAGACCAAACATGACGACGCGTACATAGCGGCGGTAAGCATGAAAGTCTCCGAAAACGCTCCCGTCGCCTCGACGCTCGCGCCGGTCACGATATTCGCGAAGATGCTCGCGGCGACACCAACGGTGTTTGTGAAGCCCAGAATTGCGCCGGCTCGAGACGGTGCGATGTCTTGCAGGTAGCTGTGATAACCCGCGACGGAACAAGCCTGTAACCCCGTCGTGGCGATGATGCAAGCGAGGGCCACCGCGGGCGTGCTCGTGAACTTCAACGCAAACAAACCGAGCGCGGGACCGATCGTGGCGACGTTCATGGCCAAGCGACGGACCTTCCATCGTTCCATGCCGCGAGCTATCAACTTATCGGCCACCTGACCGCTACTGAAGGACATGAAAGCCGTGAAGAGCCATGGAAGTGCGCCGATGACGCCGCTACTAGAGATGGACATTCCCAAATCATTCGCGAGATAAATAGGAAGCCAAGACTGTAAAATCATGAACCCCCAGTTCACGACGACGTGACACCACAACAGGGCCAGCAACTGCGTCACGATCTCGGGGCTGAGATCCGTCATTTCCTCGCCATTTTCGTCGACGACGATGTCCTTTTTGCTCGATTCCGGCGCTCGCCACGTCTTCACGCTCTCTGGCATGGCCGCCCAAGCGCCAATCGCCCACACCGCGCCGACTACACCGAAGCCGTAAAAAATCATCTTCCACCCGAAGGTCGCGATGAGTCCTCCAGCGGCGGCCAAACCGAACGCTGACCCGCAGTTGAACATTGCGAAAATTGCCGATAACGCGCCGCTCCTCCGTTCCGGCGGCACGTGCGCCGCAACCGCTGCCGCCGACGCTGGCAACGCGCACCCACTCGCCGCACCAAACATGAACCGGCTCACCGCCAGCGCTGTCGTCGGCGCGCTCGCCATCGCGCTCAGCGGTGTCGCCGCAATGGCCAGCGACCACGCGAACAACCCGCCGAGCAACGTCCGCGCGCCTCCGAATCGATCGCTCGCCGCTCCCGCCGCGAGCTGCGTCACGCCGTATCCCCATAAAAAAGCACTCTGCGCCGTCGCTACGTCCCGCATCGACATACCGAGTTCGGATTTAATCCCCAACGCCGCCGCGGCGAATATCGTGCGATCTGCGCTTGCGAGCAACATGGCCACGCCCAGGGCGAGGACGAGCGCGCCGACGGAGACCGCACCCTTAGCGTCGGTGGACGATGACGATGGGACGTCCGCGGCGGCGTTGAGCACGACGATGGCGCGTCGAGACTTGAGTGGTGCAGCGCGCGCGGCGACCGGGACGCCGAGGTTTCCAGTGCGGGGCGGAGACGACGTCACGGACGTGCGTCCGGCGCGACGCGGCGTTGTGGCGACGCGCGCGCGCGGGGAGGATCGCTGTGCGCCCGTGGTGGGAACGACGGCGCGAGCGTGAGCGATGGCGCGCATGAGAGTCGAATTATGTAGTTGGCAGCGGTCACCACTGGAGGCGTCAACGCGTGTTCTCGTGTGTCGAATCAAATCAAGCTACCGCTCGAGGTCGTGGGCGATTGCCCGGCGGACGAACCGGCTGCCGGTGGATTGGGGCTTCGGAACGCTGGGTGTAGGGGCGGTTCCTGCCTTGGCGGTGGGACGCCGTGCGGTTGCGGTGGGTACTGCCTGTATTGTTGCGGCGCGCCGTACTGCGGCGAGCCATACTGTTGTTGCGGTGGCATGGCGTATTGCGGAACACCCTGCTGAGGGAATCGTGCTCCGGGAGCCGGGAGAGCCAACTGTTGCGGTGAACTGTTTGCGTACGGCTGTTGCGGAGCCATGAAGGCTGGGTTGATGTACGGCGCCGCCATGTTGCTCATGCCGGCGTTACCTTTGGGCGAAGGCGGCGGCGAGCTTGCATACATTTTATCGAGCGTGTTTCTGTCGATCTGCTTATGCACAGGAGATCCGAACGGATTGTCACCGAACGGATTTGTGCCCTTCGGCGAGGACGTGTTCGATTGAGCCTGTGTTGGGGTGCCGTACGCTGGCGGTGCTACGACCGGAGCGCCCCCGAACGGGTTACTCAGTGACATCGAAGATGCTGGAGCGGACAACGAACCGGACGGACCCGCAAAGAGATCTAGAGCGTTTGAACTGGCCGGAGCCACCGGAGCTGGAGGCGGCGCCGGAATGGCACTGAACGGATCATTCGCCTGCGCGCTTGGCGCTCCTAGTTCTAGCTGACTGAGCGCATCGATCACGTTGCCAGACGGTGATAGCGCCGCGGGCCCCGGCGCGGCCGCGATCAAATCCGGGCCGCTGTTTGAGCTCGGAAGGTTCACCGTGAGCGCGGCGGACGTGCTCGCGCCCGTCGACGCCTTAGCGCCTGCTAATCGTCGCTCACGCAGCGGCAACCCCTCTCGAGGCGCCGATTCAAAGTATTCCTCCATACTCTTCACAAAAGTCGCCGGAGGCGCCTCGAGCTTGGTGAATTTGCTCCCGTTCTCGAGCGCCCCGATGGAGGCGCACGCGTCGTAAAACCTCTGCAAGTCTTCAATCTGCGACAAAAACTTTTTGAAAATCGTCAACCCCTTGCCCGCGTCCACCTTGTTCGTGTCGAAGTACTTGTCCACTAAGTTGATTACGGCCTCGTTCATGACGCGATAGATCATCAAAGAGTCCATGGCGACGAGACCCGCGGCGAAGCTTGACACGGCATTCTCTCTCACCGCCGCCGACCTTGGCTCGCAATCGGTGATTCGCCTCACCAGCGTTTGCAACAGAGGCATGACGTGCATCAAAGTCGCGTAATCACAATCCTTCAAAGGATTCACCACACCTCGGCCATTCGCATCGCTCCTACCGACGATGCTTCGGACGTGCGCGTTGAGCGCGCACAGCTCCTCCAGGTACGCCGCGTACGCCCGGGTCCATCCCGTGAGCTCCGTCGCGTTTGAATTCGCGTCATCTTTCCAGTACCGAATGTTAAACAACGTCTGCTCCTTCGGCGCGTGCGTTTTCCGAGATAAAAACTCCAAAAACCTGAAAAACTCGTGCTTGAACTCTCCGCCCTCGCACTCTCTGAGCAACCGATGCAACACCACGTGCGTCTTCAACATCGTCCGCCACGGCTTCGCGCTCGCGATCTGTTTCGCGATCGCCTCCAAAACAAACGCTCTCGACTGTCCGTCCCCATGTTGTCCACATTTATGCAGTAAAACCTGCACGTGCTTCTCCTTTGGCGCCACGTCGTCGAAATTCGTCGCCTTTGAAAACGCCAATTGCGTCTCCGCGTGTTCCTTCTCCACGCTCGTCGCCGCGATCGTCGCCTGCGCGTCACCACCCTCCGTCAGTCTCACACACCGTCGTCCACCGCCTTTCTCTACGTCCACGCGTCCGTCTTTCCTCGCGTCGTTCGCCGCGATCGCCGCGCACCTTGCCTCGATCCCACAGCGACGTCTTCGCGCGCCCGTGCTTATCGGTGCGCGCCCCGACGCCGCGGGCGACGTTCACTTCCTCCGCGATCGCCCGGGCGACGCGCTGGACCTTCTTTCCCAGCCTGAGCGGCATCGTCGTCGTCTCGCGCGTCGCCTCGACCGGCGCGTCGCGTCGAGGTCGCGCGCGTTGCGTACATAGTCGTATGATTCGTCGAGTATGTTCTGTTAGTTCGTACACCACGACATGTATGTCTGTGTACGTCAAAAACGCGACGATCATCGCGCCGACGATCGCGCCGCGCGCCCCGGTCGACGCGTGACTCCCACGCGCGCGCGCGACGCTCGATACGATGTACACCGCGTTTTATAAGACGTTCATGTCGGTGCGTCCGCGTCCACGGCGTCGCGGTGGCGTCGACGCGGGCTCGCGAGGGTGCCGATCGCGATCGGCGGGGTGACGACGCGATGACGTCTCGCGGTTGACTGACGACGACGCGTCCGCGCGCGCGCGCAGAACTCGGCGGTGTACGTGTCGGTGATCGTCGCAGGGGCGTTGGTCGGGGAGAAGGCGCTGAATTACGGCTTCGATAGGGCTTGGGAGCGGGCGAACAAGGGGAAGCTGTGGACGGACGTGCGTCGTCGGCTCGAGTTGGAGTAGACGAGATGATGAAGAGGTCGGGGGTGAAGAGATGGGTGATGCGCGCGCGTCGAGTGCGTTTGAGAGCTCTTCGTTCGACGGGAAGGATGTAATGTTTAGTATCGAAGTGGTTTACGCCGCGCGCTTTGTTTTACACGACGCGAGAGATTTGACTATCTCTCGACGACTACTGCGACGGATCGCGCGATGATGACGTTCTGACGCGACTGATACGACACCAACGATGCTTTGTTGCCCTACTCGAGCGTCGATTTCGAAGCGGTTTGAGG
The DNA here is from genome assembly GCF_000214015.3 of Ostreococcus tauri. Lineage (NCBI taxonomy): Eukaryota > Viridiplantae > Chlorophyta > Mamiellophyceae > Mamiellales > Bathycoccaceae > Ostreococcus > Ostreococcus tauri. The sequence goes on along the minus strand of NC_014438.2, from coordinate 169,516 downwards.
ACTCGCGCTCTCGCGCTCTGCGACCTCCGCGAGCTCAACCTGTCTCGTCGGCGTTAAGTGCGACTCCTTTGAGAGCTCGATCGCGGCTCGAAAGAGCACGGGGCCTATGAACAAATTCATGACGATGATGGAAACGGCGAGGGTGGAGAAAGATGGTCCCCAGTACGGGAATCTCGCGGCGACGGTTCGCGCCAAGCCGAGAGCGACGCCCGCTTGCGTGACGTGTCCCATCCACTCAATGTTTTTGTGCTTCTCGCCCGTGATCTCACTCACGGCGGGCACGCGCATTATCTTCGACGATATCGCCGTGGCGTAATACAGTGCCACTAATCGCACGATTACCAAGCTCACCGCGATGGAGATTGAGTTGTACGCGTTCTCCAGCCGAAGGCTCGCCCCGGCGAGCGTGAAGAAGAGCAAGTTCACCGTGGGCGTGATCACGGCTATCGCCGCGTGTAACTCCTCTCGTTCATGCTCAGCGGTCGCATTCTTACGATTTGCCGCGACGAGGCCGGCGACGACGCACACCAAGAGCGGCTCCAACGCGAAGTGTTCGCTCAAGACGAAGATTCCGGTCGCGCCGCCGACGATGCAAGCGATGCGCACGTGTTTCCATCTCGACACGAACGCCGTCGGCTTGAGCAACCGTCCGAGGAGAATACCGGCTAAAATACCCGCCAGCATCGCGCCGATGACTCGAACGAGCGGCTGAAACACCTTGGTCAACGCGTGCGAGGTCTCCCACTGCGTCGCCGGTTTGAGACTCACGAGCAGTCTCCGCGCGGCGCCCTTTAACTTGCCGACACCGGTATCGTTCGGCGTCGCCTGACGCTCATCGCTCACCGCAGTCGCGGTGTCTAAAACTATTCTGTGAAAATCTAATCCACTGAGCGCGATGAGCTCGACGTTCATCGCGAAGAGCGCGACGACGACGACGTCCTTGACGACCGTCGTCGACAAAATGTGTGAACAAAACGGCCCGCTCGCCTCCATCTCCGATATCACCGCCATCGCACTCGCCGGCGATCGCGCCAACGCGAGCGTTCCGAGTAAACTCCCCACCGCCTTGACGTGTCGCTCCGACAATCCCCGCAAAAACTCCACCCTACTCGCCAACACCGCGTCGAACGCGCAAAACGTGAGCGTCCACGCGCACGCCGCGACGCTCGCGATCGTCACCACCGTCCTCCGCGCGTTCTTCCTGAGCTCGGGCAACGACACCTCCGATCCCGCGGCGAGTCCTATGCACGCCAAGCACGCGTTATCGACGATCGCCAATCGCTTCGTCCCGCTCGCCGTCAACGCGCCCAAACCGAACGGCCCGCACGCCGCGCCCGCGAGCAAGTACCCGGTGATTCTCGGCGTCCCCAACCGCTCGTTCATCCCCTGCGCGCGACGTCCGGCGTCTTCCGTGAGTCACGCGTCCGTCGCACGTCCCCTCGCGCGTCGACGCGTCGCCGTGACGTCGTCCCGCGGCCATCGCGGCGTCACGTTCGCCAGCCATCGCGTTCGACGCACCTCCCCGACCGCGCTCGCGACGGCCGCGACGACGGGCACGCGCGTCCACGGGTCCCACGGAAACTCCACGCTCGACGCGGCGCCCATGGCGACGGGCGCCGTCGTCGCGCGTCGTCGTCGCGCGATCGATCGCTCGCCGACGCGCGGGCGAAAATCGAGGGTGGCACACCCTAAACCCTAACCGTCCGCGTCCGAGTGCCGACGCGTGTGGGCGAACAGTGTACACCACCACCGCCGCGCCGCGCCCACGCCCCGATCGCGACGCGCGGGTGACGACGGCGCGCGCGCGCGTCCGATCGCGACGCGCGGGTGACGACTTCGAGCGCGCGCGTCCGATCGCGACGCGCGGGTGACGACTTCGCGCGCGCGCGGTGATCGACGACGGGAATCGAACCCAACACCCTCGCCCAGCACCCTCGTGGGGACGCGCGGGCGTTCGCGCGATGTCGGTCGATGAGACGTCGGCTTTGCTCGAGAAGACGCGTGACGACGACGCGCGCGCGCGGTGGCGCCTCGGGCGGTGGACGGTGGTGGTGGGCGGCGCGTTCGCGGTGGTCGAGCTCGCGGCGGCGGCGCGCGAGGGCGGGCTGGGCGCGTGGCGAGGCGTGCGCGGGAAGCTGTTGCCGCGGACGCCGAGGAACAGTGAGCGCGCGGGCGCGGGCGGACCTCTGCGACGAGTGACGCTGTACGATCACTGCATGGACGATGCGACGAAGCTGGAGGGGGTGAGGAGAGACTTTTGGACGACTGGACGCGAGGGCGCGCGGGTGGTGCGACATAATTTCGGCGCCGGCGATTTCTTCTCGTACAAGAAGGGAATCCCGCTGGAAAGGCGGATGATTGACGACGGCCTGTACGCGTGGACTTTGGAAACGCGTGACTTTGATTGGGAATACGGATTTGCACTCGGAAATGTGGCGGGAAAGCAGTATTACGACATCGGCTCTGTCGCGGAGCGTGCGCCGCTTGCGCGTGAGGACAATTTTGGGTGCGTGCAGCGATACGGCAAATATTTCAATCGAGTTGTGACGAATGAGATCGATCCAGTGAACATTTCGTATGTCTTTGGTTCGTGCTTGCGTGAGTGTCCGCCGGGGTACAAGGATTACTCGATGGTGCCAAAACCAGTGAGCGGAGAACTCCCGTCTATCGCGACTGATCCGACGGCGTCTGTGGATTTGGGCGATTCTCCGGACGCCCGTCTCGTCATTCCTTCGTCCGTCATGTTTCTGGCTGACACCAAGAATAAGGATGTAGGTATAAACCCACATCTCAGAACAGGTTTACAAAAAGACACCACATTTGCCGAATCAAAAAACGCCGTACGGTGGATCGTGGGTGGTATTGACTACTGGCGTATGTATCTGAAGATGGCCAAGATTGAAATTTATCTGGAAAACGGGCGTGCGAAAGTGCGCTTCATCTCACAGACGCGTCACACCCTCGGTCCAAATAAGGGTTACCCATATCGTTCGAAGGGCAACAAAGACTGGCGCGTGGGAGATGCATACGTCGATGGTTGCACGAATGTCTTTTGTGATCCCATGCAGTACGACTTGTCAACCCTGTACGGAGATAGCGGCAACACAAAAATGACGCAGTATATCATCAAATCCATTCTGTACAGGTCTCTCAAATTGGGCGACTCAGCACCCACTTTGCACCGTTTGACGACGGGCATCCAGTCAGAGCCCAACTGCGCAGTGGAAGCGTGCACTTCGGCGCAGCGACAATCGACTCACTTCCTCGAAGGTACCTGGTCAACGGGCGCTTATAAAGAGAGAACGCTATTTCCAGCGGGAAAATGGGGACCAGACGTGGATGTTCGTCGCTTGACCATCACGTCTGGCGTGTTATGTTCCACGGGCCAAAACATGGGCCACTGCATGTTTGCAATAGCGCGAGCGTTCGACCCGGGATCGAGCGGTTGGCAAGGATACACCGGTCCCACGAGAACGCGAAAGCAATACATTCTCGCTTCTCTCGTGGGAGCTGGCTGGAAGCTCGCTCGAGTCGAAGTATTCGTCGACGGCGGCGCGCTGAAGATCAAGGCGCTCGACACCGTCCTCGACCACTACAGACTCGCCTCCGATCACGACGCCGTCACGGGAGACGGTGTGCTGGCGGATATCTCGGCCAAGTATCGGTTACCGGCGAAAACCGATAAGTTGATGCGGACCGGCGCTCTCGACAACTGGTTGAACACGAACGGGCAGAAGATGGGCGTCGGCGGCGTCTATTATGAACTCGCCGGCTCCATGGTTCCGTCCCTCGTCGGCCTCGACCAAGTCGTCCCGCTCGACGTCGAGAACCAACAGTGAGTTTATTTTCACGAATTTTCACGAATCGTCACGAATCGTCACGAATTGTCACGAATTGTCATAACTAAACCTTCATCCAACCCACCGCGTCGCGACCCACCGCGTCCCGCCGCACTCGCCCGCGCGCGCGATCGCCCGCGTCATGCCCCCGTCCCCCGCCGTCGCCCGCGCCGTGGACGATCTCGCCCAAGACCTCCGTCGCGGTCGATACGACGCCGTCCAAGCGCGCGCGTTGGCCAAACGCGTCGCCGAGACCTTGATCGCCACCGTCGCCACGGCCTCGAGCGAGGCCTCGCTCGATGACATCGTTCGAGCGACGCGTGAGGTCGGTGGCGCGCTCGCGGTGGTGAAACGCGAACACTTTTTAGTGGGCAACGTCGCCCGACGCATCCTGCGCGTGATTCGCGACGAAGGCGCGCGCGCGGCGGCGGATCGGGCGAACGCGAACGCGGCGGGCGACGGGACGACGCGGACGCCAGAGGCGATGAGTAAAAAGCTCAAGGGCGACGTGATCGACACCGCGCACGAGGTGACGGAGGAGATGGAGGCGGCGGCGTCGCACGTGGCGGCGCAGTCGGGGGATTTCGTGACGAGTGGCGCGGTGGTGATGACGACGCCGAGCGCGGGGGCGGGCACGGGGTTGACGGAGGCGTTTCTGAGAGACGCGATGAAAAAGCGAGGCGGTGAGGGATTCGGTGTGATCGTCGCGGAGGGCGCGCCGAGGTGCGATGGACACGCGATGGCGAGGAGTTTGGCCGAGCGAGGGGCGAAAGATGTGAGCGTGATTTGTGATAGCGCGGTGTACGCGACGATGCCAAACGTAAAGTTGTGCGTGTTGAGCGCCGTCGGCGTCTTAGCGGACGGTACCGCGCTCACGAGGAGTGGGGCGTATAACATCGCGCTCGCGGCAAAGGCGCACTCCGTCCCGGTGATCGTGCTCGCGGGTTCGTACGTGATCAGTCCGAAATCGCGCGACGAGGATGGGTTCGATCGAGCCGTCGGTCTCGGTTCGCCGGCGACGGCGCTCGGGTACGGAGAGAAAGGGGCCGATCCCGACGCCGTCGTCATCAATCCCGCGCTCGAGTACGTCCCGCCTGAGCTCATCTCCGTCTTCGTCACCGATCACGGCGCGCACTGCCCGGGTTTCATCAAGGTTTTGCTCGACGAAATGTACTCCCCGCTCGACGTCAAGTTACTCGATGGCTAGCTAGGTCGTTTCAATCGCGAGCGTTCGATTTTAGCGCGTCGTGATACTCCTATCGCCGATTACACGCAAAGAATTCGCCATCGCGCGCCGCGATCGCGCTACACGTCCCACTCGCCGCCCACCTCGGCGCGCGCGTCGTCTCGCCCCGCGCCGCGCCGCCGCCCCCGCGCGCCCGTCGCGTGCACCCATCGTCCCCCCGCTCGCCCTGAACGCGCGAACACGATCACGCTAGGAACCCCAATAACCCCCCGTTCTTCTTCGCCGTTCGAATCAGCGTTTGCTTCGCCTTTGAATCCACGCCGAACTCCTCGCAAAAGTCCCCGATCACCTGCGAGTGCAGCGAGATCGCCTTGCCTCTGATTTGGTTGAACCGCTTCACCCCGATCGCGTCTCGCGCGATTCGGACGATCGGGGCGAAGACACCGCCCTCGTTCGCGTTCCCGCACCGCGTCGCGGGACCGACGCGGCGACGCGGCGGCGCCATCGGTGTCGGCATCGCGTGGACGCGGGACATTCGATCGACGTCACCGCGAGAGACCGCGGCGGCGCGGGCGGTGAGGTCGGCGCGCGCGAGAACGAGCATCATCGCGCGCGACGCGGGCGCGGTGGACGTCGGCGTGTGCGGCGATGGGCGACGGCGATGACGATCGCGATCGAGCCGCCGGGGGGGGTGACGTCGATGGATTTTGGATATTGTGTGGGCGAACAGTCTGGAGTAGGGTTTGGATGACGGCGTCCCGGGACGCGGCGCGGCGACGGCGCGACGGGCGCGGCGGCGCGGCGGCGCGCGACGGGTGGGCTACGATGTTTGCGCGTGGTGTTACCGATGCTAATGGGTGTGTGATTCGGTGCGCGCGCGGGCGGGGTTCAGTCGATGAGTAAGCGGCCGCAGCCGACGTAGTCGGCGTCGCACGAGACGGCGTAGAGGGTGGTCGGATCTCGAAGCGTCGGGCGCTCGACGCTCGTCGTCGTGGTCGTTTGCGTCGATGCCGTGGACGGTGGGTCGGAAAAGACCTCACCGAGAGCGCGAACGCGGTCCTGGCGGACGCAGTACGCGTCGGAGCGTTCGCCCGATCGCTCGAGGGATTCCACGACGTCCATGTCGATGTCGCGGTTGGGATAACTGTCCAAGAGCCAGGGCGCCTCCGCGGGGGCGGCGGACGCGAAGGCGGAGATCGAACCGCGTTTATTCGCGTCCGAGCCGTCTCGCATGATGTCGCACACCACACCCTGGATATCGCGAGAGGAGCGAGCGACGCCCTGGCGGAACTTCTCGGGCCACATCGACGGCACTTGGTGTCGCCACTGCGTCAGCGAGGCGTACAGCGACTCATCCGATGCGATGCTCTTCATTCGATCCACGAGCTCATGCACGCTGTTGAAGTCCTTCACGCGCAAGACACAATCTTTGTTCGGACACGGGAGGTAATCGTCCACGGTTTTCGTGCCGAAATAAATCGGGATCGAACCCCGAAGAAGGGGAAGCCACAGCTTTTCGGTGACGTGTCCCGGACAGTCAACGTCCTCCGCAACAAAGTAGAACAGGTACCTGCTCAGATCCAGCTGCGTGCGAATCGCCTCCGCAGAGGACATCGATTGACTGAGGTTGGGTATGAAAGCGGTGGAGTTGTAGTTGTGCATGCACGAACCGTGGGACCACACCGGCCAGCGCTCGGAGATTTTCTGCAGGATGCGCGCCGCGGGCGAACGTCCATGCTTGCACGCCGTCGCACTATCTCCGAATCCGATCACGGGCAATCGCATGCGCCACGGACGCAGAAAAGCGTCGTAGGACGAGATCATGAACTTTGCCGACGGAAGCGGCGAGCGCCACACGCTCTCGAGCGCCGGATTGGAAGACGCGAGGTAATCCACCTGCGAGAGCAAGTTTCTGTCGCGCAAATCTTTCCCAGCCTTCTCGGACGCCGGAGCAGCCGTAGAGACGTACACGTACACTTGATCTCGTCGTCTCTTACTCGGCAACCGCGTGAGCGTGTGGTCCCAGGACTGATCGCCGGATGGCGCCTGAGAATGTCCTCTGCCGGATGGTGAAGCTCGCCTCGGTTCGCCCAGTTTCGCCACCCTGGCCTTGTTCGCCCCCATCCTCGCCATTCTCGCCCTCGCGAACTCAGAGTGCTTTCTAGACTCAGCGCTATTACCTAGCCGAGGATCCATCTTGGACACCATGCTATCTCCTCTGAAGACGACGACGTCGGCGTCCATGCAGCGCGAGTCGCTTCGCCCATTCGTGTGCATCACATCCTTCACGCATCGTCCCATCAAATTCGCCGTCGCGGCCGACTTCACCCCTCTCTTCGCATCTAACACCGTCGCTAAGTCCTCCGCCCACGTCGACGACCCCAACGGTCGCGACCACTGGTGCAAATTATACAAACACACCGTGAAGGCTTCGTCGCCGAATTCTAAATTCGTCCCTCTCGCTCGCGCCGCCTCCTCGCTCTTCAACGCCGGCGCGTGCGCCCACTCTCTCAACGGTTTCCTCCCCACCGCGTGCGCATCGTCCACCTGCACGCTCATCGCGACGAAATCTTCAACCGTCCGCGCCCGGTCCAACGCGTGCGCGTTTCTCGCCAGCTCCGCCTCCAGCGGATCCTCCGTCTCGTACGTCGTCCCCGCCCGTGCCCGTTCGCTCCGTCCCAACCGTCCCGCACCCTCTATCCCACTCCGTCCATCGCTCGGGAGCAACCACGCGTACGCGCCCAACGTCTCCGTCCGCAGCGTCTCTCTCGCCCGCGCCGCGACGCCCACCGCCCGCGCCCGCGGGGGTTTCTCCGCCGTCGCCCGTCCCGCCCGTCGCACGAAGCTCACCGTGCCGCTCGTCAGCATCGTCGCCGCCATCACCACCAGCGCGCTCGCGAGGACGGCGCGACTGTATCGTCCACCGCGCGCCGTGACGGTCGTCCCGAGGGCGTTGGGTTTCGTTTTAGTGTTGGCATCCACCGCGCGCGCGCTCGACGTCGTCCCACCGCGCGCGCGGGCGTGGAGGTGGACGCGCGCGCGGTGGACCTCCGCGGCGCGCGGTTGGAGTAACGGCGCGCGCTCGGCGGGGTCCATCGCGCGCGTGGGTGTGGGGGCGACGGACGCGCGCGGGGACGTCGACGCGGCGCGGCGTTACAAGGCGGCGTTACAAGGCGGCGTCGACGCTCGCGAGGTCGGTCGAGTTGAATGCTATCACGCGCTCGCGCTCGGTGACGTTCCCGAGCGCGCTCGAGACGTTGGGCGCGAGCGTGGGCGCGGGCGGCGCCGGCGCCGGGACGTCGCTCGGCTCGGCGCACGCGTGCGGGAGCCCGAGCGCGCTCGAGCGATGGGTTCGCGCCCGTCGCCTGGGTCGTACGACCTCAAACGGAGGGTCGACCACGATCCACTGCGGGAATACGTTCGCGAGCACGCTCACGCCGACGTCGGCGTGCGGAAGCGTGCGTAAGACCTGGTCGTACGCGTCCTCGTGCAAGGCGAAAAAGGCGTCGTCGGCGAGCGCGCACGTATCCGTCCTGAGCTCGCACAACTTGCCGTCGGCGAAGGCGCACTTGCACTGATGCGGACACGTCGCGGCGACGTCGTCGTCCGTCGTCGCCATCGCGATCGAGGCGTTGTACGCTAATCGTACCGCACCCCACCGATCGCTGTCCAATAAAACGCCGAGCGCTCGACGATCCGCCGACCCGAGCGGACCCGTCGCGTTCGCCCGCTCGTCCACGTACGCGAAGGATTTGGTCCCATCCCTCTTCGCCTTTTCGATCACCGACGCCAAAACGTACCTATTTCTAATCGATTCGCTGTGTAAAACCACTCCCATATCCGTCGCGCACCGCTCGATCGCCTCAGCGTCGACGCACGTCGTCCTCCGCTCCGCGCCCCGCGCCGCGACGCACGCGCCGTCTGCCGCCCGCTCGAACACCCGCTCCAGCGTCGCGCTCGCGCTCAACGAATTCGCTACATTTCTATCGCTCCAATCGCTCGTCTTCGCATCGACGAACGCCCGATCGCACGCGTTCACCGTCGCCAGCTTGCTCGCGTCGTCCTCGAACACCCTCTCGCCCTTCACCGTCTTCGCCGCGTGCGCGACAGCGGCGAATCGATCGCTCTCGATCGCCACCGCGATCGTCGCGACGAGCAATAGCACCAGGACGACGCGCAGGACGGGTCCGCGCACCGCCTCGCGCACGCGCGACATGGCGGCGTCGACTTTCATGAATTCACGACCGAGTCTGGACTCGGGCGGTGCATCCTCGACGTCACCGCCGTCGACGCGCGCGACGTCTTCGCGCGCGAGCGCGGGGACGAGGGGCGTGGATTCACCCTTGTTACTGCCGCCGAGCCACGTCGGACGCGGCATCGCGGTCGTCGCGCGACGCGAAGCGAGGCGCGCGCTCCGACGAGAGGGTGTTGAAGTCTCGGCGGCGGCGCGGGACGACGGCGCGGACCGATCGATGTGGACGCGTGGGAGCGCGCTCGAGACCACGATGGGATGGATGATGATGCGAAGATGATTTTACAACAGTTTTCGACGCTCGATGGCGACGCGCGGGGATGATGACGACGTGGTCCACGCGCACCGTCCGCGCTCGGAGGCGCCGACGGCGTTGAGACGAGCGACGACCTCGAGGACGTCCGAGTTCGCTAAATCGTCCACGACGATGATGTTGGCGACGGAGCAATGATTGTTCGTCGCATCGACGGTGAACGCTGAGAGACGGGCGTTCGCTCGATCGGCAAGCTGTAGGAGATTTCGTGGGTAACGCTTGAAAATGTCCAACGCCTCGATGACCGTCTTCGGTTGCGTGGTGAGCGTCCACGAAAGCTTCAAAATGGCATCCGCAGCGAACGAAGGTTTATTGAAATCTCGAACGACCTCTCGATTGAAGTTTTCCATGCCGTTCTCGTCGTCCGTGTCTGCGTACGTGTTCGTTATCGTACGCGCAGGCCAAAATTTCCACTCCGCCGCCGTGCGATCGTCCTCGAACACCACGATCGCTCTGTGATTTGCGTCCACGAAATCCTTCACCTTCATGTCGTACATCGCTTTCGTGGACCCCGGATACGGCGCCAAGAGCTCCCCGAAGATCTCCTCGACCACCGTCGCCAACCGTTCGACGTCCTCCGCTCGCGGCCCTCCGAAAAAATGAGTCATCTCCACGATCACCACCTCGCTCGGATTCTCAACCAGGAACACCTTCACCTCCTCCAACAGCTCATCGACCATCCGTCCGATCAACGCGTGATGCGTCCGCCACTCGCCGTCTGGCGTCCAACCGCACCGCAAGTCGACGTATCTCGCGCCTCGTCTCAACTGCTCACCAATCGTCAACGTCTGCGCCTTGGCCCATCGTCGCACGACGTCGTCGGCGGGTAAACCAAACCTTTCCGCCGCGTTCACCGCCTCTGTGGCCCACTTCGGGAGCTGAGAGTCCGATCCCGGTAAGAGCTCGCGCGAGAGCCAAGCCGTCCCGGAGTCGTGCGTCCCGGGCAAGACGAGCGATGCAATCGGCTTGTCGCGAATCGCATCGTCGCGCATCCACGACGTGGCGTTGATGTCCGCCCGTGCGCGGTGTGGGGTGAGCGTGAGGGCGAGGACGGTGAGGGCGAGCGCCGCGGCGCGCGGCATGGCTGGAGAGGCGAATTGTGCGGCGGCGGAGCGACGGAGACGCGCTCTGCGCGACGGTCGACGTCGAGCGACGCGCGTGGGTGAGCGACACGAGCGGTACGGGTTCATTCGTCGCGAAGTCGTGTGCGTCGCGGTGTGATGTGTGGATGTTTGTCTATGATGTATACTAGCTTCGCGTCGTTCCGATGTCGGTTTGACGAGACTGGCGACTCAGGCGTCGGGCGCGTCTTCGCCGAGGAGCTCCTTGACCCTTTTCCCAGCTCGTTCACACTCGTCTGCGGGGAGAACTCGTCGCGCGCGATCGATAATGCCGTTCGCCAAAGCGAGCATTGACGGCGATGGTTTGCACGCCACCGCGATGGCGTTCGCGAGCTCGATATTCGCCCGAGCGAGATCCGTCGCCATCGATTTGTATGCGCACTCACCGTCCTCGCCGTCCTCGTCATCGTTTCTCGTGAGTTCAGTCCCCGCGAGATCAGTCGCGCGTTGGATGAGGGCATGCGCAAGCTCGGTGGCTTCGTCCACGTACGCCTCCTCCCCGGCGAAGAGCACGTCGCTGGATTGCACGCCATCGAGTTTGTACGGTAACTTCTCTTGTACCATGGCCGCGATCGCGGGAATGAGAGCGATGTACGACCTTATCTCGCTCACGCTCGACGGTTGCCATTCGAAATCCTCAATCACCTTCATCAAGCCGCGGAACACCAAGAAGGCACCTTGCTCCAAATTTCCAGGCGCGACGATGAGAAGCGAGCCGCAGCGCCGCACGAAATCGAGCATCTCTTGCTCGGATTTCTCGGTCGGGAGATCGATCCATCCACCGACGGCGCTCTCCCCACCGCTCTCTTGTGCGTCCGTCACCGCACTTCGAATAAGTCCGTCGGCTTGCTGTACGAGCGCGTGCACAAGCGCTGCGCGCGCGGCGAGCGTGAACAGACGTAATCGCACTTCAACACCTCGCACGCTTGGTATCGTAATTTGGCAGTACGCTGTGCACGCGTTGACGAATGCCTTTGTCTTCGATGTATGCGCTGAACCGACGTGCTCGTACACGCCCGTTACGAGCAACAGGGCGCGATACACCAACAGCTCCTGCACTTGATCCAAATTCGAAAAGGCGCTTCGAGCGACGACGAGAAAGTTCAGATGCGCCTCGAAATCGTCTCCGAAATCGACACTGTCGATGAATCGCAGTACCAATAGCTCAGCTTCTTCTCGAACGTCGTCAGAACTCATGCCGTCGACGTTATCGTGCACCGTTCTCGCGGCTTCGAGGAGGGTGTGCAAGCAGAGCGGGTCTGTGACCTTGCTGCCGCTCGCTGCGCAGTTGAGCACGGAGGCGCTGTACTCGACCTTAGCGTCGCCTCTCAAGGTTTCGCCGAGATAGACGTACCACTTTAGATTCAACAGCGCGGTCACCCCTTTAAAGTAATCCGTCGTTGTCTGCAGCGAGCGCGCGACGTACCTCATTGCAGGCGCCGAAAGCGTCGGCGATTTCATCGGTTCCTTCTCTCTCGCTTTCTCAAGCCACGCGTGGACGTGTCGCGCGACGTCTTTCATCAGCGTCTCCAGCTCGCCTTTCGTGAGATATTTGATGATGTAATGCAAAAACCGTTCAGCAACACGAAGGTAAGGCTCGATATGCGTCCACTTTTGAACTGCACGCCACACTTCGCTCAAGATTGCCAATCGATCATCCTCTCGCGGAGGCGTTTCTTCGAACTTATCGACGAGGACACAGTAGCAATCAGCCATGGCGCCCACGTGGTCGATAGAGTCCTCATCCGTGGATGTCGCACTGATGAGCGAAATAAACTTGACCGCGTTTTCGCGAATCAGTATTTTCGAGAGCGATCGAAACACGGATCGAAGAAACGGCACCGCTGGTTTCTCTCCACCCATGTACAAAACCTTTTGCAGGAGCGCTGGATTCGAGTTCTGAGCGCACGACTCGATGAGCCACTCCATCGCCGGATCCATGAGTTCTACATACTCGGCTCTCTGCATGCCGAGCGCGAAGATGTAGGATGTTGAAGGGTCGTCCTCGGCATCTTCATCAAGAACCTTCGTGTACGACGGCATAAACTCCTTGAGAATTTCCATCGTCCGCTCACTCTCGGGCGTCTCGCAATCGCATGCGAGCACGCACTTCGCGATATACATTCGAATGTACGCTGCGGCCAACGGGTCGGCGATACCCCTGGCCTGTTGCAGTAATCGTCGCGCCTGCATAACCGGCGGTTCGTCCTGTAAAAATCTGTAGCACTTGAAGAGCGCGAGCTCCATGTACATGCGCGGCACGAGGTCTCTGATTGTGGAAATCTTGTAGAACCAGTTCCTACACGTGTTCTTCGCCAGCGCACGCACATGTGATGCCTTAAAATTATCCGGAAGCGGTTTCGACGAGCCGTTCGGCCCAGGTTCCTCGGCTTTGCGCGTGATGCGATCAAACACCAACCGCCCCACCGTTTCGATCACCTCCGTCACCAGAACGAACAGCACGGGATAAAACTTCCCAACCTTGGTGTCGGCGAGTAACCTCGAAACCTTCACGCACAGTTTTAGCGCGTTGACGCGATCGTCGTTGAGCCACGCGTTCGCGATGTCCTCGTTTAGCCGCTTCAACCGCGTCACGTACTCCTGTTGGGATATCCTGTGCGTCTGCGCATTCAGCCCGCTCGTGGTATTCTCGAGCTCGGCCAAGCGCGCCTCGACCCCGGCCTCACCCTTGGCCTTTGTAGATATGATCTCAAACGCCATAGAGACCTGAATGGTCCCTCGCCCGCTGTGCCTCTGGTGCGTCTGCTTCTTCTTCGCCCGCCAACGCTCGTTGACGTCCTCCTCCGTCTCCCGCGTTCCACCAATCGCACCCCTCCCGAGCTCCACCACCTCCACCGACGCACCTCGCTGATTCAATTCCTCCGAATCCGAATCGCTCGCGTTCGCCGCTCGCATCAACGCGTCCACCGGATCCTCCGCGAACGCCGCCGCGCCGCGCCGAACCGTCTCCGCGCCCGCGTCCCCGTCCATCGACTCGCTCGTCGACGTCGACGCGCACGACGCCCTCCCTTCCTCGCGCGCGCCATCCTTCACGATCGCGTCCGCGTTCGCGTCGCCCCGTCCGAGCGTCCGAACGCGCGCCGTCGCCGCGTCTCGAACGAATGCGCACAATTTCCTCGAGCTCGTCATCGACGCCTCGTACGTCTCGTGCGCCGCGAACGCGTCCGCGAACGATCGCGAGACCCCTACGCGATCGCGCCGCACGTCCATCGTCCGCGCCCCCCCCCGCGCGCGCGCCGCGTCGTCGTCTCCCGTCGTCGTCTCCCGACGACCGGTCGCGACGCCGATCGATCGGTGACACGCGCGCGTTTCCAAAGGTGACGCGAAAGGTGGACACGCGACTTTACCTAGATTGAAAACACCTTTCGTTCTCGGTCACGTCGAGCGCGCGCGGGGTCGATCGCCCGTCGCCGCATCGTCGTCCGCGCGCTCGAATCGCGCCCGTCGCCGCCTCGGAGACGCGCGCGGATGTCCACCGCCGGTGCGGCGCGCGCGTGCGCCCGCGCGTGCGCGCGCGTGGTCGCGCGCGCGAACGAACGCGCGATGGGGAGACATCGACGTCAGCGCGCGACGTGTGCGACGTGCATCGCGTCGCGCGGTGCCGCTCGAGGGCGCATCGCGCGCGCGTCGACGTCGGGGCGGACGTCGTCGACGTTCGCGTCGCGCGCGCGTGGATCGGCGATTCGAGCGAGCTCGGAGGGCGCGGACGAGGTGGGCGCGAGCGGTTCGCTGGACGACGAAGGAAAAGATTGGGCGGGCGGCGTCGAGTGGTTGGCGACGATGGATCCCACGAAAGCGGTGGAGGAGGATCCCGCGCTTCGTGAGGGCGAGTTAGTGCTTCCGATGTTTCCCTTGGGCTCGCACGTGTACCTGCCGGAGACGGAGCACGTGTTGAACATCTTTGAGCCGAGGTATCGGGCGATGTACAATGAGATTTTGTTCAACGGATCGAGGCGTTTCGTGGTGCCGATGTGCGCGCCGAACGAGCAAGGTAAATTTTCGAGCGTGGCGGCTGTGTTCTATCTAGACGATTTGAAGGAGGTGAGCGAGCAGACGAACGATCAGGTGAAGTTTGTGTGCTCGCACACGGTGATCGATCGCGTGCGGGTCAAGCGCTCGCTGAACGACCGCGTGTGGGGAGATCGAAGCTCGTTCTTGAGGGTGGTGACGGAAAAGGTGGAAGATATCGATGCGGACGACGACTTCTCGAATAAAGAATCGGCGCTGGAGGATCGATTCAAAGAGATGATCGACATGCAAGAGAAGGTTGACGAACCGATTCGCTTCACGCAAGAAGTGGCAACCACGCCCATCAGCGCAAAGCGCGACGGTAAAGGTTTCTGGAGGCTCGTGAGTCTGTGGCAAAGTTTGATGCAGAGCCGCGTGCAGCATCGCGAGAACGAGTTACAAGCTGGCATCCAGAAAATGTTGCGAAACTTTTTGGAAGAGAGCGGCGTCGATCTCACCGACGGTCGATCGGTACAGCTCTCCTTCGAGAGCATCCCCGATAACATCAAGGCTGAGATTCAGCGCATGAACGAAGAGTACGGCGAAGAGCGCATCGAGTTGTTGAACTCGGCCATCTACCCATTTCAATACCTCGTCCAGATGGACTCGCACGCAGCGCGCTTGGACTACTTCTCTGAACTCCTCAGCGAAGAAGAAAAACGTTTGGCCGCAAAGAACACGCTCCGCCTCATGTTCAATTCAGGCGAGTGATTTGGTTATAGACGCGTCTGAACGGGCTCATTCATCGCGTGGTAATCATCACGACATTTTAATTCATTACACACCAAAGCAAACCTAAAGCGAAAGCAACGAAGCAAAGCGAGAGTTTATCACGCCCGTCACTGCCAAGACTCCATTCCTGGGATGGAATACGACACTCTGGTGACGCCCTTCTTCACACGCACGCCAGTGCACTTAAAATCGACGATCTCGGACACGCTCTTAACGTGCGTGCCCCCGCACGGGCACCCCGGCGTGTTCGGAATGATGGTCACGATTCGCGGCTTCATATCCGGCGTGATGAAACTCGGCATCGCGCCGTCGCACGCCTTCACCGCGTCCTCGTACGCCAACTCCGCCGCCTCACTCGTGCCACCCTCGGCGATGATATTCGCCATCTCCGATTCCAACGCGCGCATCAACTTCTCCTTATCGCCGTACGCATGCGTCTCGTCCAATTTTCCTTTGTACTCCACGTACGCCTCCGTCGCGCCGTGTTGTCCCTTGGTCGGCTCCAACGTCTTCCCATCGATCCCCAGCCTCAACATCGCCACGTCAAGCGCGTGTCCAGCGCTGTGTATCCTCGCGTGCAACCGTCGCCTCTCTTCATCCACCGTCACATCGCACCCGTCGCCGACTCTGACGTCTCCGCTCGCCGTTCCCCGGTGCTCCACCGCGCCGTCGTCCCTACGAATCGTCACCGAATCGTAATCCAACCGCCACCCCCGCTCGCCGGTGATGCGACCAAAGTCACACGGTTGTCCACCTCCCTGCGGATACGCGATCGTCGCGTCGAGCACGACGCACGTCGTCTTTCCGTCGTCGTCCGCCGTCACCTCCAACACTCGACAGCCACGCTTTTCGAACGCGTACGTGTCGCGCGTGCACGCGAGATCGGTGATCGCGGGCATGATCACCTCGCGTCTCGATCGCGCGCCGCGTCGTCGCCGAGCGCGCGTCGGGGCGAGCCGCGCGCGCGCGCGTGCGGACATGTGACGCGTGCGGAAAAGCGCGTCGCCGCATTCTTCGACGCGTCGCGACGCCCGGACGCGCGCGCGCGGCGATGTCGCTCGATGACGTCGACGACGACGGTCGCGCCCTCGCGCGGCTCGTTCGCCCGGTCGAGTTCGCGGCGACGGGGCGCGGACACGGCGTGGTGCGTGACGTCCAACGCGGCGACGTTTTGCTCGAGGTGCCGCTGCGTCGTGGGTTTTCGTACGACGACGCGATGGCGGACGACGAGATGCGGGAGATAGCGAAGGCGTGCGTTCGTAGGGATGACGTCGTGGCGTTGCACGTGTGTCTGGAGCGATATCGTGGGAAAGAGGCGAAACACGCGGCGCACGTGGAGGCGCTGCCAAAGACGTTCGACTGCGCGTTCAACTGGAGCGAGGATGAGTTGAGTGAGTTAGTCGGGACGACGTGTTTGAAGGATACCAGGGCGTTGATTGAGGAGACGAGGGAGGATTACGACGCGATCGGACGGCGATTGATGGCGATGGGGAAGGGCGGGTGGTTGCTCGAGCGAGGGGTCGATTACGAGCGGTACGCCTGGGCGCGGCAGTGTCTGTGGAGTCGACAGTGTGATTTGATGCGCCCAGATGGGACGCGTACGCGGGCGATGATTCCGTATTTCGATATATTTAATCACTCGCCGGAAGCGCCGTTGGGGAAGACGCATAAGCTGAACGCCGAGCGGAACTGCGTCACGGTGTACGCCGGACGCGACTACAAAGAGGGCGAGCAGGCGTTCATTTCCTACGGTAGTGGCGAGGCTGCGAACGCAAAATTACTCACATGGTACGGATTTTGCATCGAGAACAACCCGTACGAGGAGTTGGATCTCACGCTCACGATCACGGTGGACAAGCTGAGGAAGACGGTTTTGGAGACGGCGCTTCGCGCGAGTGCGGTGGCGTACCTCCAAGACATCGACACGCGATGGCGCGAGAGCGGGGACTACTCGGAGCCGTATCTGCCAATGCTCTATAGTATTCTCTTCACCCCGGTCGCAGAGGAGTTAGATGCAGAGGGATCCACCGCGGAGTTCATTATTAAGCACACTGTTCCGGAGCGAGAGCCACTTCCGCCGCCGTTGCAGATGATGGCGCGCGTACAACAGCTCGCCGACGCCGATCTGAACGATCCTGAGATCCGCAAGGCGATCATGAATGCCGCAAACGACAAGACCGGGGACACGATCATATCCACCGCGAACGAAATGGCGGCGCTGGCGTCATTGAAGCTCATTTTCCAAGATGTCTGCGAGGGATTCACCGTTGGCGACGCAGAGAGCGACGCGGTGGAGCTCGCGAAGCCGTCCGAAGAAGTGCCATATAGAAAAAGGTTAGCTCTTATCGAGCGCTCGGGTGAGCGAAGAATCGCGACCAAGGCTTACGCCGAGGCTTCAACGCTCCTGGATAAGGTGGTGAGAGACGCGACACGCAACGCGGTGCTTCGCACCGAGGGCTTGTGCACCGATCGTAAGTGCGTTACGTGCATGAGTCACGGGTGCCGTTGGTTGCACGAACTCAGGAAGCAACGACCGATGGTTGATGCCGCTATTCCCACCGTGGCCAGGTATGCGAAGACGATTCAGGACGCCTTGCCTCTGGCGGCGCACTTGCAAACGCTCAATCTGGCGTACTTATGGTTGATGGGGCAAATAGAGCGTGACGTGGTGTCTCGCGCCGCGCTGCACTCACCGACTTGGCCGCTGGACGTCGAGTCATTGCCTGATTCGTCACCGTACGATGACCTCGAGCGAATGGAAAAGCTGGAGATTGATGGTAGTTTAGGCGAGGAACATCCCCCGTTCGGAGCCGAGGACGAGGTCCTCCTCCCGGCGGCGTACACACAAAAGGTGAAGTTGTGGGGATCGTGGGTGCTCGCGCAGTGGGCAACGTGCGGTATCCTCGACATAAACGATCTCAACTCGATCGGTGCCGAAGCCGCGGCACTAAAGCGGCGGCATGCGTGCAGCGTGCCAACGTCAATTGCGTTGGACTTTTTGGCCTCCATTGGACCCATCGTTGAGATCGGCGCCGGCGGCGGTTTGTGGGCGCGTCGACTCGTCGAACGCTGTGTTGACATCGTTGCCTACGATACGCCAACCTTCGACAAGGATTTTCAAGACGGCGGCGCCGCGCAGATCCACTCGTCCAAGCTCACGGAGGTGAACTGGTTCGAGGGCATGCGTCGTGGCGGTCCGGAAAAAGCAGAGGAACACTCCGATCGCGCGTTGCTCGTGTCTTGGATAGACATCGGTGCTGAGGGCGATTACGGCACGGCGACGTTGGAGAATTATAAGGGCGACACCGTGGTCACCATCGGCGAGTGGCGCGGTCACACGTTTGGTGAGTACGCCCCTGGCACGATGGCCACGGGCGGAAGCTTCTCCAAGGATTTCCAGAACGAGCTCGAGCGAGCGTTCACTCGCGAGAAAACGATTCCGGTCGCCAACTGGCCCATGTTCGACTCCGTTTTGATCCTCTGGAGACGTAAACCCGTTAGTTAGTCGCATGTAGCACCACTCACATGGACCGCTAAAAACAGTTGCCAAAAAACGGTTGGCCCAGCCGCGGTCGGCACCACGACATTCAGCGACGCGTCGCGCCGCTCTCGCCGACCACGCACGCGCTCGATGCGCGCGATGTGTTCGATACAAAATCTTTCTGCGTCGTTCGTCGGCGTCCCGCGGTCGTCACCGCGCGGTCGTCGCCCACGCGACGCTTCGCAGTCGCGCCGCCGGTTTGGGTCGCGGCGAAAGTGTTTGAGCGAGGATGGGAAAATGTTCGTCCCGGCCGGCGCGTTCGGCGGACGCTCGCCCGAACGTAGGGCGAGCGAGATGCTGAACGCGATGATCACCTACGTGAGCGCGTGGATCGTGATCGGGCAGCTTGAGAATGTGGCGCCGAGACGTTCGCTCGCGGGCGAGGACGCGAACGAGCGCAACGAGTCCAACGACGAGGCCCAGCGCGTGACGACCTCGCACGACTTCTTATTGGATTACTTGGAATCGAATCCAGTGCGTGATGGGGATTCATGGCTCACTGAGCTCACGAAGGTGAACCCGACCCTCGGGGAACGCATTGGCACGGTGAGAGTCGCCTACGCCTCGGACGACTTTGAGTGGAAAAACGTCGAGAAACTCTGCGTCAAGAGCATGGTCGTAGGAAACGAGACCGCGATGCGGGAGTGGATCAAGGGTGCGACGACTGCGGTGACCGATGCGTCCACCTGAGGCTCCGTCCGCACTCTGAGGTCCGCGCGCTGGGTATCTCCAATATTTACTTTTTTGTAACTCGATGTGTACCAAAAGTGGCTCGTGATGACGAGATCACGCCAAATCAGTATCAAATCACATATATAAGCACTTCCATCGATAGTCATCTCCCCCGGTGGTCCGCCGTGGATCATCGAGCTATCAAAGCTCGTATTTAAGCACATCACCGCCGCTTCACGTACGAGAGCAGCCCTAAGAGCGTACTCCCCCGCACTTTCACGCACACATAGTCACACTCATCTGTACGTCTCGCGATCCGTGACGCGTCTCGTCTCGTGCGAACGTTCTCGGGTGTTTATCGCGCGTCTCGGGACCGAGGGCGAAAGCGCGCGGGCGTTGAGCGGGAGGTTGGAGCGAAAGATGTGGAATCGGGTCGGAGCGATCGCGTTCGGCGGCGCGGGCGTGGAAGATCTCGATTCTGCGGACGGGATTTGGGTCCATGGAGGACCGGTGGTCGGTGAAGGATGCGCATGAATAGTGCTCTGGTGATGCGCGGCGTTCACGGGGGACGCACGCGTCGCGTCAAGATCAGAGCGCGGTCAAAGGGGGGATGGCGGGACGAGGTTTGGATAAAGTGAGAGAGTATCGATGCTGACGATTATTTCAACGTTTTTTCGCGATCGCAGACAATGTCTGAAGGCAAGGAACACCTTTCCATCGTCATCTGCGGCCACGTCGACTCTGGTAAGTCGACCACCACTGGTCGCCTACTGTTCGAGCTCGGCGGTATCCCGGAGCGTGAACTCGAAAAGCTCAAGGCTGAGGCCGATGCGCTCGGCAAGTCCTCTTTCGCCTTCGCGTTCTACATGGATCGCCAAAAGGAAGAGCGTGAGCGTGGTGTGACCATCTCCTGCACGACCAAGGAGTTCTTCACCGAGAAGTGGCACTACACCATCATCGATGCCCCGGGTCACAGAGATTTCATTAAGAACATGATTTCCGGTGCCGCCCAGGCGGACGTCGCCCTCCTCATGGTCCCGGCCGACGGTAACTTCACCGTCGCCATCCAAAAGGGTAACCACAAGGCTGGTGAAGTGCAAGGCCAAACCCGCCAGCACGCCCGTCTTCTCAACTTGCTCGGCGTCAAGCAGCTCATCATCGGTATCAACAAGATGGACTGCGATATGGCTGGCTACAAGCAAGAGCGTTACGAAGAAATTCGCAACGAAATGAAGAACATGTTGATCAAGGTCGGCTGGAAGAAGGACTACGTCGAAAAGTCCGTCCCGGTCCTCCCGATCTCCGGCTGGAACGGTGACAACTTGTTGAAGAAGTCCGAAAAGATGGCCTGGTGGAACGGTGTCGACGTTGAAGGCTACGACGGCAAGGGCGCCAAGTTCCACATTGACACCCTCCTCAACGTCCTCAACGACATGGTCGACCGCCCGGACCGCAACACCGAAGCGCAAATGCGCCTCCCGATCTCCGGTGTCTACAAGATCAAGGGTGTCGGTGATGTCCTCGCCGGCCGCGTCGAGCAAGGCCTCGTCAAGCCGGGTGAAGATGTCGTCTTCCTCCCGACCCACACCTCCTCCAACCCGTGCGGTGGTAAGGTGTTCACCGTCGAAATGCACCACAAGCGTGTCGAAGCCGCCGCGCCGGGTGACAACGTCGGTATGAACATCAAGGGTCTCGACAAGCTCAACATGCCGCGCACCGGTGACGTCATGATCTACAAGAAGGACACCTCCCTCGCCCCGTGCAAGAACTTCACCGCGCAAGTCCAAACTTTGGACATCCCGGGTGAACTCAAGGTTGGCTACTCCCCGATCGGTTTCGTCCGTTGCGGTCGCTCCGCGTGCAAGCTCACGGCGCTCAACTTCAAGGTTGGCAAGGAAACCGGAGGTAAGAAGCTCGAGTCCCCGATGTCGCTGAAGTCCAACGAAGTCGCCGAGTGCGTCTTCGAACCGGTGCACCCGCTCGTCGTCGACTCCTTCAAGAAGTGCGAGGGTCTTTCCCGCATCGCCTTCTTGGACGGTAACACCGCGGTCATGCTCGGTAAGATCACGAACGTCGAGTACAAGGCCATCTAAGCCTCGTACGTCGCGAGCTTGTAACACGGGCATTCTTTCCAGTCAATCAGCCGCCATCGAGCATCCCATCGCGAAAACGCGTCTGCGCTGTCACGTCCTACAAAGTAACCACTCGAACTAGTCACAGACCTAAAATTATCACAGTATGAGAAAACCAACCACATTTCTGAAAAAAATAACGCCCGTCGACGCGACGAGTCAACTCGGCACCTCGAGCCCTAATCGCGCCGTATCGACGAGAGTTCATCGCGCGCGTCGACGCCCCACGTCTTCGCGCGCGCGCATACGAAAGTTCCCACGGAATCTTTCACGTCACGTGATTGAATACATCGAGTCTCAGGGCTCGAACGAAGCGGTGAGAGGGAGATCTTCACGCCGAGAAAGCACCGCGGACGGCGCGTACGTCGGCGGATCAAAGCGCGAGCGATTACGCGCTGTTTTAGGTTGTTCACGGAGCGTGTGAGCGACGAGTCGCGAGGGTTTCATTTAAGGACCGCTCGAGGTTTAGTTTAACCGAGGAAACGGGTTAAAGGTTGTTCGCGTGCGAGTCGAGGGACAAGGAGAGAGTTTCCCACACATTTTCCCACACATCCAAAGGCGAAGGCCACTTACGAGAGCAAGAGACCACGATGGACGTCGAGGACGGTAGTAGCGATAATATATCCAGAGATCAGTTGGAACTTAACGAAGCATTTGAGTCTGCTTTGATTGCGGATTTGCGGCCTTGGGGGTGGGAGAAGTATCAAGACGCGTCGTACTACGACCTGACGCGTCCTCCGTCCTGACACGCTTGTTCTGGAAGTGAAGTAGCGCGCTTCATCTGGGACCAAACGCGACAGTGAGAGAGGAGGTTAAAAAACAATAATAGTTAGAGTCATGGTGGCGCAGACAGCGTCCGTGACCATGGTGGACGGGCTCTACCCGTCCCCGCACTTTGAGGGGGCGGAGAAGAGGATTGAGATTGACTTCCACCTCAACAAAGAGAACCCGCGTGGGCTTCGTGAGATCACGCGGACGCAGCTCGATGAGTGTATGACTGCGGCTCGGTGCGAGATCGTCTCTGTTCGCACGAACGTCAAGTTTGACGCGTACGTTCTTTCTGAGTCCTCGCTCTTCGTGTTTCCGACAAAGTTGGTGCTCAAGACGTGCGGCACGACACACCTTCTTGCGGGCGTGCCCGCGATCTTGAAGTACGCGAAGGAGGTTGGCATGGAGCCGCGTCGCGTGAAATTCACGCGTTCTTCTTTCGACAAGCCGGATCTCCAACCGGCGTTGCACGCTTCCTTCGACGACGAGGTGGACTTCTTGGAGAAGCACTTTGGAGGCTTATCCATCGAGGGCGGCTCGTCTTATATTCTCGGGAGTAAGCTCAAAGGTGTGCAGTGGCACGTGTACGTCGCCGGCGATGCGTGCCCGGTACAAGACGCTCGGCCGAAGGCGTCCTTGGAGGTTTGCATGACGCAACTCAACCGCGAGCACTGCGACGAGCACTTCTATCGCACGGATAAATTCGTGAGCTCGGCGCAAACCACCACGGATAGTGGCATCCGCTCCATCTTCGAAGAGTTCGACATCGACGATTACGTGTTCGAACCGTGTGGCTACTCTATGAACGGCTTGAACGAGCACGGCTCGATTGATGGTCAGTACAGCACAATTCACATCACTCCCGAAGAAGGCTTTTCTTACGCCTCGTGCGAGCTCTCCAACGTGGAGTGCGAGGATTTGGACGCCTTTGCGTATGTTCGCAAGGTTGCAAACGTCTTCAAGCCGGGAAAAATGATCTTCGCCATCTCCGTAGACGGCTTGAACGCAGCCGAAGTTGCGAACGACGTGCTCGGCAATGGCTCCTTCATTCCGGGCTATACACGAGTGCAAGCCACGCGCCAGGAATTCGACGTCGAGGGCGTCGTCGCCTATTTCACGTACGAGCACAACGATAGACTTCGACAGTCGTTCAGTATGCCGAACTTGGCAGGTGGCACGAGTTTCACGAGCTCGCATCCGTTCTCTTTCGCGGATGCCAAGATGGCTCTTGACCGCCCGGCTACTCCCTCGTGCGTCATGGAGTTCCCCGAGTCGTCGGCGGAATCCTCCGACCATACCTCAGAGGAAGAAATCTGAGGCAACAAATGAATCATACACGGGCTCCGTTGGGAGATACCGCTACCCAGTTTCGATGGACAATGACAGTGGCGTCTACAAGGAGCATACTGCGTGAACACGCGTTACCCTTCGCCGTCATTGCGATTCTGGGGGCCCAGAGCGGCCACGCCTCGAGTTGAGAGGCGCCCGGTTTAGCGCCCGGTTTACTTACATTCGTATTGTAATGCGACTTGTATTTATTTCATCAAGCATCGTAATCCTAAACGCTAAGTTGCCTACGAGAGAAAGAACGGATTTTTTATCAGCGCCAATCCGAAAATCTCAAACTTTGTGGGACTATCTCTCCTGACGCAAAGTAACACAGTAATCTTATCGAGCGCTTTGATCGTTTTTGGCAACTCGAGCATGTCTTGATCGTCGTCTAACGCCGTTTCTTGCTCTTCAGTGGTGTTCAAGCATCTGCCACGCAAACCTCTGGCGTGCTTGAGCACGCTCTTGTATTCGGCGCGATCGAGGCGCTCGAGCGAGGCGGCATCAGCCGCGATCTTCGCGGCGTCTTCGCATTCTTTGCGGACGTCAAGTTTGATGTGTACCTCCTTCGTCTGCGAGTGCGGTGCGCCTTCACTAAAACCGCTCTGTTTCACCACGACATGACGTTGCTTTTCGAGGTAAATCTTAATCTCGAAACCATAGCTAGGCAAGTACGCGATCACGTACTGCACGCCAAGTTGCCGAACGATTGCTCGCGCGACGAGATGGTTCTTTTGCAAGTACTTGCACAGGAATAGGTGCTGACTTCGTTCTTGTGCATATTTTGCCGCCAGCTTTCGGTCGTTACAATGGTTTGCGACGCCGCTGCACACTTCCGGTGGCAGTAGTCCGTGTCGCTCAACGAGCTCTGCGACGACGACAGACTCGCTGTCATCCCTGTCATGCTCGATCGCCGCGGCGAGCAGGCGATGGACGATAATGTCCGGATATCGTCTGATCGGTGACGTGAAGTGCGTGTAGAACGGCGCTGCGAGTGCATAGTGGTGCCAGTGTTCTTCATCAATGGTTCCTGTGCAGAAGTACTTGGCCAACTGCATAGGTTTCGTGGCGAGTAGTTGGACGATATTGAAGACGTCCCGCGATCCATTTGCGATGGCGCTCAAGCTCTGATGAAGCCGTCTAGAGGATGATACATCAATGTCGATGTCGTGCTCCTTCGCAAACGTGTACAGCTCTTCCAGTTTGCGCTCGTTTGGCGGCGGATGACAACGCAGCATGGCGTGCGACGGGAAAATGGTGGCGATATACTGTGCCACGTACATGTTCGCGAGCAGCATGAACTCTTCGACGAGACGATTGCTGTCACGAATGACGTACGGTTCGGCGTTCACTGGCTCGAGATCGTCGTTGAGCTCGAATCCGATCTTTGGCTGATCCAGCCGAACCGCACCCGCCTCGAATCGTCGCTTTCGCATTGCCTTCGCGGTTGAGTTGAGAATTGAAATGCTCTCAATCACGTCGTCCAGCGTGTGGTTTCCCGACAAGTCGATGTCCTGAAGCGCATCTTTTGCCTTCGTGGTGTCTGACCCCGCGTCGATCACGTTTTGGACGTGAATGTACGACAGCTTTGCCGCGCTCTTGATCACTCCGCGCGTGAAGGACACCCTCTTCACCATTCCTTCACGCGTCATCACCCACTCCACTGAAAACGACAAACGCTCGACCCCGGGATTGAGAGAACACAAATTTTCGCACAATAGTCTCGGAAGCATCGGGAAAATGGTGTGCACCAGATATGTTGTTGTGGCCCTTTGGCGCGCCTCTTCATCGAGTGCCGTATCTGGAAGCACAAAGTGCGACACGTCTGCGATGTGCACACCCACGCGCAGTGTTCCCTCGGGCATGACCTCCACGCTCAGTGCATCGTCCAAGTCTCGAGCGGTAGGTGGGTCTATGCTGAAGACCAGCTTCTCTCGAAAGTCTTTCCTCTTTTTCATTTCCTCGGCCGGAATTTTCCAGTGCTCGCGAGGCTGCACTTTTGGTAAGCACGCCTCCGCCTGTGCGCTGAAATCTTCGCTCACGATGCGGTGCTCGTCGAC
This sequence comes from Ostreococcus tauri, assembly GCF_000214015.3. Lineage (NCBI taxonomy): Eukaryota > Viridiplantae > Chlorophyta > Mamiellophyceae > Mamiellales > Bathycoccaceae > Ostreococcus > Ostreococcus tauri. Next base: position 143,542 of record NC_014438.2, on the reverse strand, counting down.
GATTACCTTTGTCATCAACGCAATGTCATTGTCGATCGCTCCTTGGCCGATGATGTCGATGATATCGACCATCGGCATACGCTCGTGTTCGCTCCATTTTCTCAACCGAACGCTCACGAAGACATCGTCCAACCTCTCACCCTCCGCCAATGCGCGTTCGATCGATCTCGGCACACTGTACTGGGAAATCCGCCCTTTCGGTAGCCGTCCATCCACGGGTACGAACGCCAGCACCCCGCCGTCGCCGTCCCTTTCCAACCGTCCTACCATGCGCTTTCTCCGCGCGGACGGCTCCGCCGTCGCCACGACGATCCCTGTCGGTCGCCATCCAAGACGACACGCCGCCGCGAGCTCCTCCAACGTCCGTCCTTCGTTCGAACTTGCCTCTATCTCTCCCGAATCCACTCTCAACCGCTCCCACTGCTCGTACGGATCGACGAGCACGCACGCCCGGTCACCGTGCACGCTTCGTCCGTGTCGCGCGAACCCATCGAGCTTCACGTCGTGCGGAACACCCTCCACGCGCACGTACGCCTCGTGTCGACGATGTTCGTTCACTACGAACTCACCGACGTGTAAGATGGAGCGCTAAGCGAGAGAGGGCGGCGAGCGAGCGCGTCAGTCTCGAGCTGTTGGCATTTTTCTTCAGTCGCCGCTTCGTTTGACGCGCGCGTCGTCGTTCGACGGGTTCGTACCTCTATCGCGGCGGTCACGTGTTCGGGGTCCCACCTCGTCGTCGACGTGGGCTCGCACCCACGCGGGGGCATGTTTGCGGCGTCGAGCTATAAAGTACTCTTTGTGGTCATTACACGCGGTAAAATCATCGAGCGTTCGCGACGGCGCGTTTCAGTACGCGACTCAAAATCGTGTGCGCGACATCTCACCGTTTTCGAAACCACGCGAGCGATGCATCGATCAAACAACCACCGCGCTCGCCTTCTCCAGGCGCTTCCGCGCGTTGCGCTCCGCGCTCAGGCACGTGCGGCATTGATACGCCTCGCCCTTGCGTCTCCACTCCGGTCCACCGCTCGTTTGCGATCGACACGTGACGCAAAACACCTCCGGGTCGGCGTTCATTTTATCCAATCTATCCCTTTTGTAGCACGCGTCGCACCAGTGCCCACCGCCCTTGCGTCGCCGCCACTGCCTCGTCGACAGCTCCGTCTTCGCGCACCCGTGACAATACACCTTCGGGTCGTTATTCATCCGCTCCCGATAATCCAACAGATGACACGCCTTACACACCTTCCTCCCCAGCAAATCACCGCCCTCGGCGCGATACCACGCCGTCGACGCGCTCCCCGTTCCCTTTCTATCGCACCGCGCGCACCGCGCGCCGTCCTCGTCGTCCTCCGCCACCATCTCCGCCCGCTTCTTCACCGACGCGCTCCACCGCTCGACGTCGTAACATCGCTGACACAACGTCTCCGCTTTATTATCCGCCCTCGCCTCCCGTCCATCGCCTCCGCGCCAGACGCACCACTTTCCGCTCGTCTCCGTCGCCCCGCACCGCGCGCACCGATTCTCCCCCCGCGGCGTCGCCCCCTTCCGCTCCCGATACTCCCTCTGGTAACACGCCCGGCATATGGGTCCAATCTCCGGCGTCTTCGTCGACGCGAATCGCCGCCCGCGCTGCGTTCGACCCGTCGCCGCGGTCGATCCCGTCCCGTCGACCGTTTCTTCCTCATCCAGACATTTTCCCACCCCACGCTCGAACGCGCGCGCGCACGCCCCGCACGTCGTCGCGTCGCGGTCGATCGTCTTCATGCGCCCCCGCCCCCGCGCGCGCGACGCGCCGTCGAGCACCGCGCGCGGCATCGCGCGCGATGGGCGGTCGCGGGATGGCGTCGACGTATACAGTGTTGTTTTCACCCATGTACGTCGACACCGTGGACGCCGCGAGTGACGCAAAACCCATACGCGGGTGCACACGCGTGGTGTCGGTGTCGTCCAGACGGGCGCCACTGTGCGAGTGACGCAAAACCCATACGCGGGTGCACACGCGGGTCGTCGACGTCGTCGATGATGGCTTAAAATGCACCGCGATACGACACCGCCACCGCCACCGCATCGTCGACGCCGCGTGCGCGCGTCGGCGGCGCCACGCCCGCGCGCGCGATGTCCGCGGCGTCGCGACGCGCGGCGCGGTCGGTGGTGTCGCGCGTGCGCGCGCTCGCGCGCGACGTCGCGGACGCGCGCGTCGGTGACGGCGGCGGTGGGTGGGCGAGCGACGGGGCGACGTGGATGTGTCACCGCGCGCGGTGGCGCCACGGCGCGCGCGCGCGGCGATCGAGGACGTGGATGGAGGTCGGACGGGCGTCGTTCGCGTCGGCGTCGGCGACGGCGACGGATGGGACCACGGGTGGGACCTCGGGAGGGGGACGCGGGGACGCGGAGACGCGACGCGGCGCGGCGGGGGAGACGGAGGGGAAGACGACGGCGCCGATGCGGGCGGATGATATCGATTTTAGGATTTTGCGACAGCTGGGAGGGTATCTGGTGAACGCGGAGGAGGGCGGGGCGAAAGGACGGGTGGCGGTGGCGGTGGCGTTGCTCGTGGCGAGTAAGGCGGCGAATGTGAGCGTGCCGTTCGCGTTCAAGTACGCGATCGATGGATTGAGCGTGCAGATGGGGATGGCGACGACGGGAGCGGCGGCGATGGCGAACTTGCCAGCGGCAGCGCTCGTGGCGACGCCGGCGGCGATGTTGGTGGGGTACGGGGCGCTTCGCGCCTCGGCGAGCCTGGCGAATGAGTTGCGAAACGTTACGTTTTCAAAGGTGAGTCAGGGCGCGATACGTACGGTGGCTAGGAGAGTTTTCGCGCACTTACACGCGTTAGATCTCAAGTACCACCTCGATCGTCAAACGGGGGCGCTCAATCGCACGATCGATCGCGGGACGCGAGGGATAAGCTTTTTGTTGAATAGCATGGTGTTCAACGTGTTTCCGACGGCTTTTGAAATCGCCCTTGTGAGCGGAATTTTGGCCGCGAAGTGCGGCTCTGAGTTCGCCATGCTCACTGGAGGGACGATCGGTGCGTACACCGCGTTCACGATCGCGTGCACGACATGGAGGACGAAGTTTAGGAGGCAAATGAACCAGTTGGAAAACGAAGGCAACAACAAGGCGATAGACTCGTTGTTAAACTTTGAGACGGTGAAGTATTTCAACAACGAGGAACACGAGGTGAAGCGCTACGATGAGAGCTTGAGAGGGGTAGAGCAGGCGAATTTGAAGATCGCGAGCTCACTCGGGATGCTCAACTTTGGACAAAATGCAATCTTCTCGGCGTCTCTGTCGGCGGCGATGCTCCTCGCCGCGCAGGGCGTCGCGCAGGGCAACTTGACAGTGGGTGACTTGGTCATGGTCCAGGGCTTGTTGTTTCAGCTCTCGGTTCCGCTGAACTTCTTAGGATCCGTCTATCGCGAGGCGCGTCAGTCACTGATCGACATGACGTCCATGTTTCACCTGTTGGATGAGAAGAGCGCGATTCGGGAGCTCGACGATGCTCCGCCGCTCGTCGTGCCGCCAGAAGGTCTGTCGGTGGAATTTAGAAACGTGAGCTTTGGCTACGATGATGGGCGCAAAATCATAGATGGTCTCTCGGTGAGCGTCCCCGCGGGAGGCTCCCTCGCGCTCGTGGGAGCGAGCGGAAGCGGCAAGAGCACACTGTTGCGTCTGCTATTCAGGCTGTATGACGCGGAGAAGAACGGAGAATCCTCCGGAATTTTCCTCGGTGGTCAGGACGCGCAGAAGGTGTCGCTAAAATCGCTACGCGAGTCCGTTGCGGTGGTACCTCAGGACACTGTCCTATTCAACGATACCATTCATTACAACATTCACTACGGTAGGATGAGCGCGGACGGCGGTGAGGTCCGCGAGGCGGCTCGACTCGCCGCCATCGATGGCCCAATCAATCGCATGCCCAAGGGGTTCGATACCATCGTCGGTGAGCGCGGTTTGAAGCTCTCGGGTGGGGAGAAGCAGCGCGTCGCGATCGCCCGCGCCTTGCTGAAGGGTTCGCCGGTAGTTTTGATGGACGAGGCCACGTCCGCGCTCGACACCAACACCGAGCAGGACATCCTCAAGATGCTCGAGGTTCTGATGAAGGGTAAGACCACCATCGTCGTCGCGCACAGACTTTCCACGGCGAGGAACTGCGACAACATCGCCGTCCTCGACGCCGGTCGTGTCGTCGAGTACGGCTCGCACGACGACCTCCTCCGCCGCGGCGGCACCTACCACGCCATGTGGACCCGACAAAACGGATCCTCCGACGCCGCCGCTAACGCCGTCAAACCCACCCATGACCCCGCGACCTCACTCGACGTCCTCCTCGCTCGCGAGCGCCAGCGTCAGGACGAACAGGCCGCCAAGAAAGCCGCCGCCGAGGCTGCCCTCGGACGCAAGAGATGTTGTTAATACCACGCGAGTAAAGCAGGATTGGAGCCAACAACCGACCGCGCGCGACACTGCATTTCATGACGATCACGACGCGCCAACAACCCCGCGCGTCGCGCGCACGAACATAAGAGCGCCCTCTGCTCGACGCGCGTCGTCCGCGGTCGCGAGAGCGGACAGAGACGGCGTCATCTTCGCTCTCGATTTCGATGGCGTCGTCTGTGACTCCGTGGGTGAATCTTCGCTGAGCGCTTGGAAACACGGCGTCGAGCTCTGGCCGGAGGTTTTCGACACCCCGGAGGCGACGACGGCGAAACCTCGGGTGCTGGACGAGTTGAGAGCGGTTCGACCGGTGGTGGAGACTGGGTACGAGAACACGACGCTCGCGCGGGCGTTGCTCGAAAAATTGGACGGGTACGGCGTCGAGGACATCTTGAACGAGTGGGATCAAATCTCCGGAGGTTTGATGCAGCGATGGGGATTGGATCGGGCGATGATGGTGGAGGCGTTCGGGCGGATTCGAGATGATTGGATCGAGGAGGATTTCGATGGATGGTTGGAACCGAACGCGTTGTATCCGGGCGTCGCCGAGGCGGTGAAGCGAGCGCAGGCGAGGTCGGACGCGGCGGTGAAGATCGTGACGACGAAACAAGGGCGGTTCGCGCTCGCGATTATGGAGCGAATGGGCGGGTTGGTGATTCCCGAGGAGGACATGTTCAGCACGACGGTGAGCGGGATCCCGAAGACGGATGTCTTGCGCACGTTCGGTACTGAGGGTAAATGGCGAAAGATTTTCGTCGAGGATAAGCTGAGCACGCTCGAGAAGGTGAGCAAAGCGGATGACTTGAACGAGTGGGAGCTCTACTTGGTGAACTGGGGATACAACACGCCGGAGGAGCGCGCGCGCGCGAACGCGAATCCTCGCATCAAAGTCATCGGCGTCGACGCCTTCATCAACATGCTCGAGGCCGCATAGATTCAATGGTCGCACTACATCCCGCAGTACAACAACGTTGCAGTACAAGTATTTAATTTACAATGTCCCACGATAAAGGTGGCCTACTTATCTTGACAACAACGATGTTACGTGTATCGCTGTCATTCATGGAGCAGTATGCTGTGCATCGTCTATGTTGATCAACGCACCGACAGGCCCGCTCGGGTCACGGAGCTTTTGGAACCACGCGTGAAACCGATCGCGCCCTCCTTCGTCGCGACTAAAATCGTACACACAAACGCCCGGAATGACCTGATAGGTTCGCATCGTGACGACGACTCCGTTGTTTACGTCTTCAAATGTGACTCTTGAAAGCGTCTTTCTCTTCGCGACCGTGTTGAGATCCTGTTCGGCGCGCTTGATAACCGCCGCCTGAACCTTGTCTATGCTCTCCTTGCTCATGAAACGCGTGGCGTTGCTCACCGTGTTCTCATCTTCATCGAAAATACTCTCGACATCAAATGCGGCGAGATTTATGAGCTCAAACGCGTTGAGTTGTTTGATCGGTCGCATTTTGTCGACTTCGCTCATACTTGACTCACCCGCAGTCTTAACGACGAGACCCGTGTCGGGGCTCCAGAATTCCTCGAGCGCGGGGTCTTCGTCGTCGTAGTGACGAGAATCCTTCTTCGACTCTTGCACTTGCACGGGCTCGTAATCAGTCTTGAACCAACTCGACTTCATCACCTGCTCGATCGTCCACCGCTTCGCTGGATCCTTGACCAACATCCCCCTGATTAGTTTTTCGCAAGGTTTTGAGATTCGCTGCGGCGCAAAGTACGGCTCGGTCTTTTGCACCAGCATTTGCAGCTGCACGAAGTTCTGCCCGTCGAACGGAAAGACCCCGGTGAGTAAAAAGTACAAAATACATCCGCACGACCACACGTCCGCGGGCGCGCCGTCGTACCCCTCAGTCCGCGTTTTTGTGTTTACCGTCTTAAAATTCTTGTTTCCGACTAACCGTCTAGAGCCGCCCATGACCTCGGGCGCCGCGAAGTGCGGCGTCCCGCAAATTGTCCGCAGGTTGTTATCCTCCTCATCCTCTCGCAACGCGGCGAGACCGAAATCCCCGATGCACAGATCACCGTTTTCATCCAGGAACAAGTTCTCCGGCTTTAAATCGCGATGATATATCCGTTTCTTGTGACAAAAATCAACCCCTTGTATCAACCGCTGAAAGTGTCGTCTCGCCTGTTCTTCGTTCAGCGCCCCCTTCGCTCGGATCACGTCGTACAGCTCTCCCCCGGGGCAGTACTGCATCACCATAAACACCGACGTCTCGTTCGTGAGCACCTCTATCAGATCGACGATGCACGGATGGAACAGGTCCGCCAACGCCTTGATCTCCGCCTTCAACTGCTCTTGCTCGTCCACGCGCAGCAAGTTTTCTCGATCGAGTATCTGTCCCCACGTCGCGCACGACGCGTCAGTCTCTCTCGCGCCGTCCTCGTCGCCGTGTCGCCGCGCGCGTCGTCGTCTTCGTCGCCGTGTCGCGGCGCGCATCCATTGAGTTGCATGCGTCCGGCGTTCGCTCGCACCTTCACCGCCACCTTGCGTCCCGTCTTATCCTGCACCCCGAGCTTGACGAACCCGAACGCGCCTTTGCCGAGCGAGCGCTTGAGCGCGTACGCGCCGACGCGCGAGACCTCGCGCGGCATGAAGCGGTGGATGCGTCAGTCTCTGCCGCACCGCCGTCATCGCGCGCTCGTTCGCGCGCGCGCGATGGCGCGCGCGCGCGCGACGGGCGCGGACATCGTCCTCGAGCGCCGGGCGCGGGCGTCGGGTCGCGCGCGCGCGCGCGTCGGTCGCGGGCGAGGGATTCGTGCGTCGAGTGGTGATTTCTCAAAAAACAACCTCGAGCGCATTCGTGACGCCGCGTCGTCGCTCCCGATCGGAGCGTGCGCGGAGGACGTGTTGAAGGCGTTGGATGAGTCTCGGTGCGTCGTCGCGCAGGCGCCGCCGGGGGCGGGGAAGACGACGGTGATTCCATTGTTGATCGCGGCGGCGCGCGCGGATGGGTGGTCGGCGTCGCGCGGCGACGACGCGCGCGCGGGTCATGATGGGCGTAGAGGCGGTGGGAAGACGGTGCTGGTGCTGGAACCGAGACGATTGGCGGCGAGAGCGGCGGCGACGCGAATGGCGGCGACGCTGGGGGAGAAAGTCGGGGAGAGCGTGGGGTACGCCGTGCGGTTTGAGCGCAAAGCGAGCTCGCGGACGGTGGTCGAGGTGGTCACCGAGGGGGTGTTGATGCGGCGATTGCGAAGAGATCCCGAGCTCGCCGGGGTCGGGGCGGTGATTTTTGATGAGTTTCACGAGCGGCATTTAGATGGAGACCTTGCGTTGGCGCTGTGTCGGGAGGCGCAGCGGACGATTCGGCCGGATTTGCGTTTGCTCGTCATGAGCGCGACGCTCGGAGCGGTCGGGACGCGCGTGGCTGACCTCTTAAGAGACGACGCCGGGGAGGAGGGCGGGAGTGAGGATGTGCCGATCATCGTCAGCGAGGGACGGTCGTATCCGGTGGAGACGATTTACATGGGTCCGCCGGGTGTGGGATTCGGTGAGCTCGAGCGCGCTGCGACGAAGGCGGTGAAGGAGGCGATTCGGACGACGCCCGACGGCGACGTGCTCTGTTTTCTTCCGGGCGCGGCGGAAATCAATCGTGTGGTTAGAGAGTTACAGGGAGAGTTGCCGAATAACGTCACGGCGTTGCCACTGTACGGTGCGCTGTCTCAGGAGGATCAAGCGCTCGCTCTTGCGCCGTCAAAACCTGGCGCGCGGAGAGTCGTCGTGAGTACACCCATCGCCGAGTCGTCGCTCACAATTAGCGGGGTCAAAATTGTGGTTGATTCTGGTCTGTGCAAAACGCCGCGATTCGACCCGAGGAAAGGGATGACTCGACTCGAGCTCACTCGCATCTCGCGTGCGAGCGCGGATCAGCGACGCGGTCGTGCCGGTCGCGTCGCCCCGGGTGTGTGTTATCGCCTCTGGAGCGAGTCGATGAATGAAAAGTTGGCGCCAGACACGACGCCTGAGATACTGCAAGCTGACCTGGCGCCCGTGGCGCTGGACTTGGCGACGTGGGGTATTCGTGACGCGAACGAGCTCGCGTGGTTGGACCCACCGCCCGAGGGGCCGCTGATCGCGGCGAGACGGCTGCTGCGCGAACTCGGAGCGCTGAGCGGCGAAGACGTCGTCGCGCCAAGCGCGCTCGGACGAGTCATGTCCGATCTCCCGTTGCACCCGAGAATGGGAAGGATGCTTCTTTTTGGTGCGTCGCGCGGCGCCGAAAGTGCGCGACTGGCGTGTCAAATCGCCGCCGTGCTCGGCGAGCGGGACTTGATTTCTGGCAGAGACGCGCCGCTGGATGTGCGGTGCAGACTTCGAGCGCTGTGGGGACAGGATCCGCTCGGGAGCTTGAGCACCGGTATGGATTCCCCAACGCCGTCGACGTCGTCGAACACGGCTGCGCCTACGCGAGTGTCTATCGATACGAAACTTCCTAAGGGCGGAAAGAGGATCAAGGGCGCGCCACGAGGGAAGCGACCAAACGTGAATTCGGCAGTGAACGTCGCAACAAACGGCGCGAGCGGCGGGAGCTGGAACGTCGATGATCGCGCGGTGGATGAGGCGAAAAAAGTCGCGGAACAGCTGTTCAGTCAGATTCGTCAGCTGACGACGACGCATCCGGATCTATGCGCGACGGGCGTCGGCCAAGGCGATCCCACCGGCCCGGTGTGGCCGTTCCTGTGCGGTGCGGGCGAGAGCGAGGTAGGTCTCTTGCTCGCTCTGGCGTATCCCGATCGCATCGCCGCGCGTAAAAGCCGCGGTGGTGCATTCTCGCTATCCGGCGGCGGTGCCGCGAGCGTAGGACCGGATCACAAAGACGACGCACTGTTGCAGTACGCGGACAAGTCGTCGGAGACGCTTGTCATCGCCGAGTTAGCGGGCGACGGAGCGGGAAATGCTGGCGCGAGGAACGATCGCGTGCGCGTGGCCGCTCCTATCGATAGATCATGTTTCGACGGTCCAGATGGCGCTCTCTTCGAAGCGCTCGCCGAAGAGAGGGATGAAATATTTTGGGCGAGTGCGTCTAAATCAGTCCTCGCTCGAAGACGTCTCACCGTAGGCTCGCTTGCGCTTCGGGAGTTGCCGTTATCGATGAAGGACGACCCGGATGCGACGGTGAGCGCGATGCTGGACGGAATACGAGAGATGGGATTCGTTAACGCGTTCAGTCTGAATCAAACCGCGAAATCGTGGCTTCGACGTTCCGAGTTCGTTCATCGGAGTGGTGTTGATCCAACATTTCCAGACGTCTCCGAGGAGAGTCTCCTTCGCACCGCGCCGGAGTGGCTCGCGCCGTGGATCGGTGGTGCGACGTCAAAATCTGATTTATCCAAGATTGACGTCATGTCTCTGATCAAGGCGCAGTTCGCGACGCACGATCACCTTCGTCTCGTCGAGAATTTGTGCCCAGCGACGACGACGCTTCCGAGCGGAACGAAAGTCACCGTCGATTACGAAGGTGACGTTCCTATCGTCGCCGCCAAGATTCAAGAATTCTACGGCCTCGTATCGACGCCACTCATAGGAGGTATCCCATGCGAGCTCCATCTCCTCTCCCCGGCCGGGCGGCCGCAGGCGATCACGCGCGACATCGCGAGCTTTTGGGCGGGCGCCTATGTGGACATCGCCAAAGAGCTCCGAGGTCGCTACCCGAAACACTTCTGGCCCGACGATCCCGCGAACGCCAAGCCCACGAGCAAGACGAAAAAGTTCATGTAACATTATTTAAACAACGATTCTTTCCACCTCCGCGTGACTCCGCCACGCATCGTCTCACCGTCAACCATACGGTTCCGTTTCGCCCCCACCGCGCGCGGCGCCTTTGTGGTCTGAATTAGTCGCAAAATCGTCACATCTCGACGTGTCACGCGCACCATGGGCGGCGTCGCCATCCCCGAGCTCAAGCAGTACGTTAAGACATCTCCCTCGACCCGAACTCGCGCGCGCGCGCGAGTAAGAACGCAGCGAATCGTCGGCGGCGACGCGTTTTCTTTAAATTCCTCGAGAGCGCCGCCGACGATCTTTCACTCGTCGCTCTCGCGCCCGTTTGTGTTCAAGGGAACAGAGCGACGCGCGAACCTCGAGACTGACGTGTAACCGTTCCACACTCAGGTACATGGACAAAAAGCTCCGCCTGCGATTGAACGGCAATCGAAGCGTGACCGGGATCCTGAGAGGTTTTGATCAGTTTCTCAACCTGGTCCTGGACGACTCGACGAACGACACGACGACGGAGAAGACGCCGATGGGAATGGTCGTCGTGCGAGGGAATTCTGTGGTGAGCATGGAGGCGTTAGAATACATCGCACCGGCGGTGCGACGGGGGGCGTGAGCGATTTTTGGTTCGTTTGCAAAGGAGAGGCGGCGGCGCGTAGACGTGTAGTTTGGTATAACAAAAAAATTGTGTGTTTGAATCGATGGATGCGTGCGGAAGCTGCTAGATGTGTTCGTCACATGTGGAAGCTAGATGTGTTCGTAGAAGGGGTCGCCGGCGCGCGGCTTTTCGGCGTCGGAATCGCTATCGATCTCGACGCCGGGATGCTCAACGAGTTGCGGCGACGACTTCCAGGCTTGTCGACCAAACGGGCGCACCGGCGATGCGTTGGTCGACGTGACCGGGTTTTTCGGGAACGAAAACCCTTCATCGTCATCAGAATCTTCGACGGTGACTCTCGAAGAGCTAGGGCCGGCGCTTGATTCCGCGCTCTCGACGCGCGACTCGCCACGATCTCTCTTGATACACCCGAAACACGTGAACGCCCAGGTTGTCGTCGACGCAATCTTTTTCGAGGTTCCCGTCGCAAACTTGGCGGCATCTGTCAGGGTCGTGCTGTACATTGTGTTTACGCGTTGGCCGAGCTTTTTGAGCGACGCTCGTCGACCTTCTTCATTCACGACGATGTCCGGCTTCATGATGTTCACGCGAATGCGCACGTGCAGCTTGCCGACGGATTTGAGCGTCGAAGCGTCCAGGAGCGGGATCGCCATGTCGTGAATCGTGCCGGTTTTCAATTTAAGCACGTCGTCGATCTTCCCGATAGCGATGACTTTTCGACTGATTCTCAGCAGCTTTGTGGTCGCGCGTTTCGCCGTATTCCCACCGACGCGTTCGCTCAGGACAGTGAAGTGCACCTCGTCACTGACGATGTCATCATTCACATCGAGCTTCGCGAAAGCATTACCCTCCCAGGTGGGAAGGAGCGTGTCACGATTTTCAGCCTCGAGGTGCTTCTTCATGCTGTGCGACTTGGACACAAGCCTCTTGCGTCCATACTCCATCATTACGCTCATTCGACACTTGTTTCCGTCCAAGAACTTATCCTTGACCGATGAGTTCTTCCCGCTCGTATCTAACTCGACGAAGCCCGGCATCACGCGCATCTCTACTGTCGTATCGAATCTACATCGCTTCCACAGTCTTTCGACATCTTTCATGAGCGCTTGATCGATGAGATCCAGGGGATTAATGACTTCCTCAGTCGAGCCCGAATTCCACCACTCCTTGACGTCCCAAAAGTAAGCCTCCGGTTCGCACAGAGATGTCTTGAAGTACTCATCTACCGCGCGGTGAATGGCGGCGTCTATCACGCTTATTTCACTCACGTTGATCCCACCGAAAACCTTGATGGCGAAATCGTAATCTGGTAAACCGACGAAGGATACTCGAAGCGCGCGCACATACGGGCCTCCAGTTTCTCGCATCCACGTGAACGTCAAGCGAAGCTTTCCCTCCAACCGTACGTCCGTCATTCGCATACGGATGGGTATCGGCACCACCGTTCCACGTCCAAACATCGCCGACACAAAAAAGCTGGAATTCTCCGTCACCCACGAGAGATCCCACTCGACGATCATCTCGTCGTCCACGCCCGCGAAGGTTCGAGCTGACTTGATTATTGGTCCAACACTACCGAAAGTAAAGTGGCTGAGTTCGATTTTGCTGAAGAATGGCACTTCCAAGCTCGCGAACGTCCACTGAAGCAAATCCCGCATGACCCTATTCAGCCAAACGCCGAGCCAACCGGCCCACGTGTGCTGAAACACCGCGCTCCACCAGTCGGCTGATTCCGCCCCATACTTGTTCACCGCCGGGTCTCCGCGAATGCGCTGAAACTTTCTAAGCATGTCCGCCTTCGAGCGGTGCAGCAAGTTGTTCACCTGACGCTCGCTAACCCAGCACAGGTGTCGCATGAACGTCACGGCTAGTACGCACGCGAAGGCTAAATTCTGAAGTTTCACCATGAACAACATGCTCGCCATCGCGAGCGCCACGTGTGGGGCCAGCGTTTCGAAAAACGCTTCCATCGCTTCGTGCATCCTCATGAACGGCAACAAGAGTGGATGGACGTGACACCCATTATCTTCCGATCCCTCCTCCGCGATTACCGGCGTCTGAGCTTCTACATCACTGCCATCTTCTGCACGTGGTTGCTCGTCGCCGTCGATGAGATACTTCAGCGTGCGAAGGCGACCAACGCAGTCTCTGATCCCGCTCTTCTCCTCACCGGTCGAGTTACGAAAACATGCCGCGATGAGTGCGCTTCGCTCATGTGTCTTCACCGTGTACAACCACTGCTCACCTCCGTTGAACATCTTCCAACCCTTACCGACGCCCGGGATGCCGCCGACGGTGGGCACGCCCGGGATCTGCAACCCGATGACGGGAATCCCCTTCTTCTTCTCTCCGATCTCTTCGCCCTTGAAAATCGGCGCTATGATCCCTCGCATCAAAAGTTCGTTCCCAAAAAAGACCGCGTCCGCCTCGTCTCGAAATGCTTGCCCCCTGAACTCTTGATCCATTGCCCACCGCACGAAAGCCTTTCCCGAAAAGACGCGCGTGCGAAACGACACCGCCGTCTCCCTCGTCGTGAACTCCATCTCCCGCAAAAATCGCAACATGAGCCCAAAAATGTCTCCATTACGCAGACTCAGCGGTACCTTCAATGCCTCTCGCCGCTGATCTCTCACCAGATCCCTCGCCCCCGTCCACTCTAACTCTCGCGAGCTCGGCGACCCGAACACGCTCTGCACGAATCGCTTCGACGCCAGCCTCCCGAACGTCTTCGGCGGCGTCGCGTTCGGTGGCGTCAGCGCCATCATCGACGGCGTCGCTTCCATCGTTTTTAACGACGAACGCGTCTGTTCACGCGTCATCACGGTGCACTTCAAATCGACTTTGGTTTGATGATTTCACAATGCGAAACACTCGTGTCCCGACCGTGTGCACGTCGATGCTGACGTCGATCAACGCGCGCGCGCGCGCGGGAGCGAGACGACGCGCGCGCAATGCGTTCCTCCGCCCGCGAGCACGATTTTGATGGACGCACCGACGCTCGGGCGCGTCGTGAAGTGCGAATCGTGCGGAGATTATCGAATCCGGTTGGTTGGCTTGGATTGCTAACTACTAGGCGCGTCGCGGCGACCGACGGAACGACGTCTGGCGTCGGTGACGGCGCGCCAGGCATCGAGCGCGCTAAGGGTGCGAGCGCGTTGATGTGATTCTAAGGCGACGTCGGCGATGCGTCGGCGGAGGGTCTCGGCGCGCCAGCCGAAGAAGAGTCTTCGCGCGCGGCGGCGGCTCGTTCGATGGATGAAGTCGAAGACGGAGCGGAGACGCGCTTGTGAAGCGTCTCGAGCGACGGCGCGCCACGATTTGAGCACGCCAAGGGCGAGCGTGACGCGACGATACTGATCGGCGGCGCGTGTCGCTCGACGGCGATTTCTTTCGAACCGTACGACGTTTCGCCAGGCGACGAAAGAGTCGTATTGGCGATAAAAGGCGTTGGCGTGCGAAGGACCGCTGCCGCGCGCTTTCCACGCCTCGATCGCGCGATTGACCACTCTTCGCACGAGGCATATGTTAGCGACCTTTGTTCGCCAGTGCGTGAACGCCGGGAGCGTGGTATCGGGAGCGACGACGCGACGAAGGCTCAGTTTGAGTTCATCGCATCGTGCGCGACGCCAAGCGGCGTGTTTCCGAAGCACAAGCACGCACGCGCGCAAACAACGCTCCCGATCCTCCTCGATGACCTCGTTTATGATATCTTCGACGATTTTCCGCCGCGAGGTCACGGCGCGCACAAAGTTTCGCCACTCGGTGAAGACCATCATGGCCAACGCCAAGAGCGCCGCCTCGCGTCGTCTACACTGTTGTTCGACGTTCAAGACGAAAGCGTGCACGGTTTTCTTCGCAAGACGCTTGGCGTAGGCTTGCGTCGCACACTCGGCGAGCGTGACCCAACGACCCGGAACAAGCGAGATACCGCGAAGATCAATGCTTTCGTCCTCGTCGTCACCATCGCCGAATGACTCCCACGTCAAGAGCCGTCTACTCGCCTTCTTTTCATCGATACCGCGACGCTTCGTCGGCGAAAAGACGATATTTTCGTCGCGTTCCACTAAGTAATCACGATGTTCATTGGAAGATGTCACACCGGTGAGTCTCCGAAGCTCCGCCGTCGCTCGCATAGCGCGCAGTTTCAACTCACGCTCTGCCTTGGCCGTCGCCATCACGAGAGCCTCCGCCTCTAGTACTCGCGCTCGAGCGCTCTCCAAATCCTCATCCGCTTGATTTCTGACAAGTTCGGCTGCGCATCGATGCTCCTCGGCTATATCCATCGCGCGTTCGGCGACTCTCGCCGCGGCGACGTGCGCGGACGACATCGTCACGGCTCTCGTCGCGGCATCCGCAGCGCTGGCGAACGCCGCGGATACCTCCGTTGGATCTACACTCTTGTTTTCAGCGAGCGCGTCGGCGCGTGCCTCCGCCGCGTCGGCGATTTCTTCAGCCTCCATGGCGAGATATTCAGCCTGGACGGCTTCGTCCATTGCGTCGTGTGCGCCCTGAGTGGCGGCGTTCGCACGTGACTCCGCGTTCGCGACCAAACGACTCACACGTAGGCTCGTCTCATGTTCAAACTTGCGCGCGCTCACGCACTTCGCAGTCGCCTCGCGAGCGGCGGCTAACGCGCCTTCGTGCTCGCGCGAGCGCTCGAAAGCCTCAGCGCCAAGCGCTTCGACATCTATCGTCGTTGTCGTTTCATACAACGGCACTCTGGCATCAGCATCCTCGATCGAAGCCGCCACACGCGACGCGGCGACATCTTCGCGATTCCGTGATAGATCTGCACGTGCATCCACGTGCATTCTCCCGCGCATTCTGAATCCGGCGTCGAGGTGGTTCTGCGCGGCGCCGATACCGCGAACTGCGGCGACGTCGCTCGACGCCCAAAGAACGTCATCGTCGTCGGCGGAGAAACGCCTTAAACCTTCCAACGCGCGCGAAAATTTCACCGCCGCGACGATTTGTGATCGTAGCGCACTCCGTAAACATCGCTCGTCGAATAAAAGTCTCAACTCCTCACCCTTCATGCGCGAGGCGTCGTGCGCCGTTCGATCGAGCTTTTCGTGCACCGCGCGTTGCGCTTCCAGCACCGACATCCCGAACATGCGCGCCCGTACGGCAACGCGCCGTTCCTTCGCGCGACGAAGATGCAGGAGCCACGCGCTGAACGCCGATACGCGTAGACGCCCGTCGGCGTATCGTCTTGCGAGTTTGTTCGCACATCGCTTCCAATGGGCTCGAGCGACAAAGAGCTCCCAGTGTCTCAGCGCCGCCTGCGCGCACCGCACGTTATGAATCGCCGCGCACGTCTTCGCCAAGCCACTCTCTCGCGCCGCGTCGGCCCAAGCTCGTAAAACGGCTCGACGCATTCGTCGAGCCGAAACGGCGACAAACGTCTCGCACGTCTCTAGCACCGCGCGCGTGCGAGGCGCGTTCGCCTCGGCGTTCTGTCTCAACCCTTCGAACGCCTTACGAAGCGTTGGACCACGGCGAATGATCAACATGTCGTTCGCCGCCCTCCTGAGAGCCCGTCCGCGCTCGGCGTTGCGTCTCAGAATCTCCAACGCCGCGCGTTTGAGCAGCGTCGCCTGCTCATCCAGAACGCGAAGAGGCGACGAAAGTCGCCCCCCACTCGATCGCGCGCGAGATGACATCAGACTCTCTTTATCCAACCGAGCGCGACGCGTCTGCATCAACGCCCGAGCACGCTCGAGTCGGCGCTCGTCGACGTCTTCGATTTCGTTTCGACACCGTCGCGTCACGCGCGCGAACCGTTCGCGCGCCTCCATCTCAACCTCCACCGCGACGCATCGACCACCCA
Source organism: Ostreococcus tauri (assembly GCF_000214015.3). Taxonomy (NCBI): domain Eukaryota; kingdom Viridiplantae; phylum Chlorophyta; class Mamiellophyceae; order Mamiellales; family Bathycoccaceae; genus Ostreococcus; species Ostreococcus tauri. Next base: position 126,913 of record NC_014438.2, on the reverse strand, counting down.
ATCCGCGCGTCCAGGACGACCGCACCGTCACCGACGCGTCCCCACCGTCCGCGCCGACCGAATCGTCGTCATTCGCACCGAATAATCGCGTCCGAATCCCTCGCACGTCCTCCGTCACCCGCGCCAACGCGCCCGTCGCCGTCGTCCACCGTCCCGTCGACCTCCACGCGCGCCCATCGCGCCCGACGTCCAGCCCATCGCGCCCGACGTCCACGACGCCCGAACGCGGCGTCACCGACCGCGCGCCGCGCTCGAGCGCCGCCACGCGCGCGCGCACGCCCGCGCGCGCCATCGAATCATCGCCCAGGACATCCATTCCCGCGTCTAAATCCGTGCCCATCCTCCGTCGCGCGCGCGCTCACGCGTCCGTGCGCGTCGTCACGCGCGCGACGGGCGATCGTCCGTCGCCTCCATCCCGCGCGACGTCGCGGTGTCGCGCCCGTCGCCGCGCGCGGGGCGCGGCGCGCGCGATGGCGCATTCGTGCGGTGTCGCGTGAGACTGTTCGCCCACACGATGTGGTCCAACACACCGATCGAATCATCACCCGACGCGCCTCGCTCCCCGACGCATGCGCGCGCGCGCGTCGCCGGCGGCCGCGTCGACGTCGACGACGACCACGCGCGCGCCGTGGGCGATGCGTCGAGGCGCGCGGGCGTGTCGCGCCCTCGGTGGGGGGGCGCACAGGCACGGCGTAAGCGGCGGCGCGCGCGATGCGCGATGGGATTCGCGCGACGCGCGGGCGTCGAGGGCGTGGACGCGCGATCGCGCGTTGGACGCGCTCGCGGTGGGTTTCGCGCGCGGCTGTGTGCGCGGGATGGCGTCGGGGGGGTGGGCGTTCGGTGGGACGCGGCGGCGCGCGCGGGGATTCGGCGGATTCGGCGGATTCGGACGCAGCCTCGGCGCGCGGGCGTCGAATGGTGACGATGGCGTGGACGCGGCGTTGACGACGGTGCGTGATGACGACGGTGCGTCGCCGCGTGATGCGGCGATGATGAAGGAGGAGCGCGTGGGACACGGAGGGAATTGGGGGGAGTCGAGCGGACGAAGCGGGAAGACGCCGGCGGCGTTCGAGAGCATCGACGGAGAGGTGTTTCGACCGCGCGAACGATTGAAGACGAACGCGGACTTTGATAGAGTGAAACGATTCGGTCGAACGTTTAACGGATCGCATCTGAGGATAAAGGCTGTGGATAACGCGTCGTACGACGCGGCGACGTGCACGCGTTTGGGCATCGTCGTGCCGAAGAAGCGCGTGCGCCGCGCGGTGGATCGCAACTTGATCAAGCGACGGATCCGACACGTCTTTCGCACGAACAAAGATAAGTGGCCCCCGAGAGTTGACATCATCGTCTTCGCCGGAGACACCGCCCTGGAGGGTGGATTCGAGGGCCTGAGAGACGACATGTTCGCCTGGGCGAGCGACTACGTCGTGCGCGTGGAACAGAGCAAACGCGGCGCACAGTTCAAGCAAGAGAAGAAGCGACGCGCCGCAAAGTTCAACAATACGCCAGAACCGACGCCGACCAACCCGTGACCTCGTCGCGGGGGTGTACAGTAGATTTTTAACGACGACTCCAGTTCGACTCTGAACGGGTTCTTCGCGCGTCGCTCGCGCGCGATCGACATAACGCGCCGCGCGCGCGATCTCCGCTCCCGGTCGATCGCACACGACGCGCGAGTGCGATGTATCTCACTCTCAGAGCGTCCAAGCACGCGCGCGCGCTCGCTACGCGCGCCGCGAGCGCATTTTCTGAGATTGTACCCGCGATGCCCTCGTCGTTCTCATCGCCCTTGAACGCGACACGACGCGCGCTGTCCGACGCCTCGACGGCGTCACGCGGGGCGGATCGATACGGTGCGTCTTCGGGGCCGATGGCGGGTCTGTTGAAGGCGCTGCGTGAACACGGAGGGGAGATGACGACGAAGGAGCTGTACGAGCGGGCGACGGCGAACGGCGCGCCGCTGGCGTCGATGCGACACGCGAAGCGGTTGTTGAAAAAGATGAAGGAGATGGATCGGGTGCGAACGACGGCACCGGTGATGGACGATGCGGCGACCGGGGGCGGTGGTCGACGACGCGCGAGGGGGAATTTTACGTATAGTATAACGGAGCACGGGTTGCGGCGGCTGGAGAAACTCTCGATATGACACCGTGATCGCATAGGTTCGGCGACGCGTTCGGTAATGCTATTGATGGTTCACGCGTCGATTTACGTAAACACCGTCGCGCGCGCGAGGGAGAACGGTTTCTCGTCATCCGCCTCCGCGCTCGTCTTCGTCAAGAAGCTCGGCGGCGACGTCTGCGACATCCTCCGCACCCTCGACCGGGAGTCCCACCTTTTGCCTGTGCGCCTCCGTCACGAGCTCGCTCGCTAATTTCTCCGCCTCCCACGCCTCTCTCTCCGCGCGCTCGGCCTCGCGCTCGGCCTCTGTCGCCGCCGCGAGCGCCGTCTCTGCCTCACGCTTTGCTCGCTGCGTTTCCGCCATCAACTCGTTCACCTGCGCCTCGTGCGCTCCGGTGAGCGCGCGTCCACCACTCGCATCCTCGCTCTCGTCCTCCTTTCTTCGCTTCGCCGCCTTCTCACCGCTCTGTTCTCTTCCGCTCGACGACACCTCTCGCGTCATCGCCCCGAGCTTGACCTCCGTCGCCGTCGGCTCCGCCTCCGCCGACCCGCCGTTCGCGTGCAAGTTCCGCCACTTATCCTTCAGGTCCACGTTCGAGCGATGGTTCAGCGCGAGTCCAAACGTGGGGTCGAGTTGAATGGCTCGCCACTTTCCCGCTCCGTACTTTTGCACGCCGTCTCGTAAAGCTCGCTCTTCCTCCACCGTCCACTCGCGCTAAGTCGTTGGAAGCGTCATCATGCGTCAGTAATCGACGGGCACGCGATTGCGCGTGAAAGCGCGTCACGAGCGCGCGAGAAGGTGCGTTTTCGTGCGATTTTGAGAATCTTCAAAAGATTCTTCAACGAGTCGTCGCACGCGCGTCGCTCGACGCGTTAACGCGTTCACGCGTACTCACGGACGGTTCGCGACGTACCTTCACGGCTGGGATCTTTAGCATGTTCGAACCCGCGCGGGCGCGCGCAAGTGCGGTGGATGAGTGGAGCGCGTCGCGTCGAGTTTCGACAAAGACGCCGACCATTCGGTTTTGTCAGAGGGGCGACGCTCATCGGTCGATGTGGATGACTGTGACTATGGAACTATGAAACTTATGTACGCTAAGTATTTCTAGTTCGCGGTGACACCGGCGAAGCCTAAGAGGATAAACACTGTGCCGCCCGTCATGATGAGCGCGTTTTTGAGCTTCGACGCCCAAATTGGATGGCCGATGACTACCTCCACCGACGCCGCGAGCGGGATCTGAAGCGATAACCCGATCGATGCGATCGTGGGCGAAGTGAGAAGAACCGCCCGGGCCCAGAGGTAATCGCTCAGGACGTTGTCGAAGAAGGCTTTGGTGCAAGCGAGCCAGAACGCGCGAGCGTCAAACGCGTGATACAAGTGCGTAAAGCCGCCCAGCGCACGACCGATCACCAACACCGCGCCGTAGCCAAAGAAATTAACCAAACCCATGAGAGAAAAGAATAATGTCATGTCCGTTCGCTCGTCTTCCCTGAGGTGGAGCTTCATCGTCGCCGTGTACGAGGCGTAGAGCCCTGCCGCCGCGAGCGCCAAAATGTTCCCAAACGCGGGCGAATTGAAAAAATCGCGCGTCATAAACAGCGGGTGTTTCGTCGCAATCTCGGCGTTGAACTCCGCTCCGGACGCCGCCTTATCGTCGTCCGCAAGCGTCACGAGCACGCTCCCCACGACGTACGCCCCGACGGCCGCCGCCTTGGTCCATGAAAACTTATCCAACCCGCAGTAAACGCTCACCATGAACGTGAACACGGCGCTCGACGAACTCAACATCGAGTTCGCTGTCACCGTCGTCATCAGCAGACTGTAATCGAACGCGACCTGAGCCAAAACCCACAGCGGCGCCACCGTGATCGCCGCTTCTAGATGTCGATCGAACGAGTACGGCTCCGCCGTCCTCGAGCGCGCCTCTTGCTCTCTCGCGTCTGACTTTCCGCTCTTCGCCTCGCCATTCTCCACCAACGACGCCATCTCGATCTCCGTCCCGCGCTCGCGTTCGATCGCGTGTCGCTTCGACACCTTTCCTTCGTTCGCCGCCGTCCCTTTACCCGCCGCGATCTCCTCTTCTTCGCGCGATCCGCGTCTCGTACCGCGTCCGTCTCGCGTCCCGTTCGCGCCGCCGCGTCCCACGCGCTCGATCACGTGCCTCGCGATCATCCGCGCGCGAAACGGCACGAGCGTCACGAAACCGGAGCTACATATGAAGCTCAACATCACCGGCGACACGCCGTGCGCCTCGAGACGGGCGACGAGGAAGGAGGCGGCGATCCAGATGACGCAGACCAGAGCTATGAAGAAGTACCCGAGCCCGGCGCCGGAGAGCGTGGACGTCGACGCATGGCGTTTGGTCGTCGACGGCGAGGTGGGAGCGGGCGATGGGTCGCTCTTGCGTTGCGGCGGCTTCGCGGGCGACGTCTTGGATGACATGACGACTACGAGCGTCGCTCTGTGAGGTGGGGCGAGTGTCGAGTCGCTTTGCGCTGTGTGCGCGTTTTGTTACAGACACTACAAGATTTTAACGACGTGTCGATGCGGGTTTAATCGGCCAAGTCGGCGAAGAGTTCGTCCTCGGGTTCGCTCAGCATCTCGTACTCGGCGTCGAGGTTAGCCTGGAGCGTGCGCTCGTCGACGTCGTCGTCGTCAAAGCACACCTCGTGAAGCTTGGACTCGGGATCTTCGTTCGTGATCAACAGCACCGGGTTCAAAGGGGCGTAGACGAGATATCGCGACGAACCGCTCGTAAACGTGCACACCTCCACGCCTTCGTTCGGTTCGTCCCCACCGGTGTCCATTTCGAGCGCGTCTTCGTCGTTCATGCGAACCGCCCCTCGGACTGTCATGCAAAACGCGCTTCGCTGTAACAAAAACCCGCGCATCGCCAACGCGCGGTTCATGTCCGGCAAAATTTGCACCAGCTCATCGTCCCCGATATCGCTTAAATCTTCGCTCTCGTCCAAGCCCTCGCCTCGCAGGACGTCGATAGGGGTGTCCACCGGGAGCACCACGCACCGCTCCTCGCCGTTCGCCAACGTAAACCTCCGTCTTAACATGCACAACAACCGTCGATTCGTCTCCGGTTCGAGCACTTCCACCAACGGCATCGCCGGCGCCACCTCCGCATTCTCGTACGACCGCACCATCCCGCTCGGCCCTTTCTTCGTCTTCGCGTTCGCGCTCGGCGCGTCCCGTCCGCGTCCCGCGCCGCTCGCCGGCCCCCCGCGCGCTTTTCGAACAACCTCCGTGATCGCTTGTTTCTGCTTCACCGCGTCTCCGGCGTCGAGTCGCGCCCGGCGGTTCGTCGGTCGTCGCTCGCGCGCGCGTTCGTTCGCCGCGCGCGACGACGAGGTCGAGCATCGAGCGATGCAGACGCGCGGTCGCGCCGCCGCCGACATTGTGACGAAATTCGTCAACGACGACGCCGTTCGGTCGCCGATCCGCGCGCGCGCGCGGGCGAGCGTCCGCGCGCGGGCGAGCGTTCGATCGAGCGCGCGCGTTCGCCCGCGCGCGCGTCCAGGGGCGTCGACGGGCGTCGATGCGTGCCGTCGGCCGCCGCCGCGGTCGGGGCGTCGCGTGTGATTTTATGATGTAACTCTATGGATCTAGAATTGTACACAGTACGAGGAACGTGTGCGAAAAATGTGGTACGGGGTCTAGGGTTATGAGAGAAAACGCTCGAAACGCTCGCGCGGGGCGAAAAAAAGGTTGAAAAGATGGCGACGGGCGACACAGCGCGACGGACGGTGCGGTCGCGATGAGCCTCGTGAGCGCGGCGGCGCATCACCAAGAAGAACTCACGCGCGGGGAGGAGTGCCAGAACTGCGGCGCGACGTCGACGAAGCTGGCGTGTTGCTCGCGGTGTCGCGGCGCGTGGTTCTGCTCCACCAAGTGTCAACGCGCGTACTGGCCGTTTCATAAACAGTGGTGCAAGAAGAATGATTTCGCGGACGCGGTGGAGCGACGCGAACCGAAGTTTGCGCGATGGATGCGGAAACATGGGAAACAGGCGGTGCTGAAGGATGGTGAGTTGTGATGAAGCGATGTGACGACGTCGACTGGATACGACTCGACTTGACCGAAGAGCTCGACTGACGCGTCGTAGATGAGGTCGATCGACTCGATCGCAAGGTCGTGACGCAGGAGGATATGTACGGTAGAGCGAATCCAAAACCAACGCCTCCGAATTTTGACGCGGATGACATGCGAAAGATGCGAGCGGCTGAGGAAGCGCGCCTGCTCGCGCTGCGAGAGGACGACGCCACCGTCGCCTGGCGCGAGATCAAAGTCCCGGACGCGCTCGGACTCGAGCTCGATCGGTACAAGTGGCGTCAAAATCAGTCTTTTGTCGAGATTTTTGTCAAGCTCCCGCGCGGGACGACGAAATCCGACGTGGACGTGTCCCTGTCCGCGACGCGACTCTCCATTCGCGTCCGCGGCGACGTCATCGTCAACGGCGATCTCTTCGCCGCCATAAAGGCCGAACTCAGCACCTGGGTCATCATCGACGGCGTGCTCGAGATGTCCCTCCTGAAGAAGAATCGTCGTGGGCACTACGACAACGGCTGCGACAACTCGCACACGTATTGGCGTTCGCTCGTCTCTGGCGATGCCCGAGCGCTCGCGCCGGAGGCGCCCAAGGAGTACTACGACTCCGAGTACGAGATCGACGCTCCGATGAGTCACAACGCCCGACAAAGTTCGAGTAGGCCGATGATCTCCGGTCGCGGCGGGCGTCGGTGATCGTCGACATCGTCATCTTCTTCGCCGCGGCGTCTCGCTCGCTCGCGCGAGCGTTCCGGCCGCAGTCGCCGACGCGTCTCCCGCGCCGCGGCGCGCGCGCGGTCGCGGCGCGGCGCCATGCGAGGACGAGCATCGGTCATCACCGCGCTCGTCGTCTGCGCCATGTGCCCGTTCGTCGCACGCGTCGTCGACGCGGCGTTGGACGAATCAGCCGCGTCGGCGCTCCCGGCGGAGACGCTCGACGACGGCGCGCCGGTGCGGAGGATCAAGTTCGGCGAGCGCGTGCAGGTGGACGATGTGATTGGACCCGTGGTAATCAACGCCGATTGCACGACGAGTTACATTGAGAATTGGAAGGAGATGACGACGCGCGAGCGGGAGACGACGCGAAGACGGTTGGGCGAACGGAATCGGGAGAGACACGCGGAGTGCGCGCGAAAGCACGAGAACGGAGAGTTGTGACGGAAGAAACGGTATGCGTGCATTGTTTTAGCGTTGTGGTATTGTACGACAGCTAGGTAGATTACTCGATGGCGTCGAGGTCCAGTCGAGCGACGGTTTCGACGACTCGAGCCCAAACGTCGGCGGCGACGCCGCTTGGGATGCCGGGGGCGTCGGTGTACACGCGACCGGTTTTGCGCGCCTCGCGAGCGTACGTCACGATCTTATCTCGGGTCTCGCGCTTGGCACACACGACGAACTGGAGAGCCGCTTTCATCGATTGGACGGCTTTGCCCGCATCCTCCGCATCCTTCTCCGCAACTTCACGTTCGTAACGAAGCTTCTCAAGGTAACGAATCGCTTGATTGGGATTTTTCGAGGAAGCCAAAGAATCGGCTTGCTCGATGAGGTCCTCGACGCGACCCTCAAGCTCGGCGACACGCGTCTCAGCTTGTTCGTTGACGCGAGTCAGTCTCAAAACCTCTGCTTCGAGAAGTATCGCGCTCGCGCTCATCGCCTCCGCTCGCACGGCGTCGGTCTCGGCCTTTGACATCGCTCCGTCGACGTCGCGCATGGCGCGCTCGAGCTGAATGCGTTTGTGCGATTCCTCGCAAAGCTGTGACTCGCATTGCTCGAGTCGTTCGGCGTAATTATCTGCACGCTCGCGCTCGCGATGCAACTCGATCGATCGATCGCGATCGCGGATGTTCGCATCAGCAATGATTCTGTTCAAGTGCTCGACCTCTTCGGTGAGATCTTGACGGTTCAAGTACGTGACCTCGTTGTCACGAAGACAAAGTTTTAATTCTTTGCACCGCGCCTTGAGTTCCTCGATTTGTCCGTCTCTGCGTTCGACGTCTCGCTTGAGCTCTTGAATCGATTCCTTTTGATGAATCACCAACGCCTCACGCTGTTCGTACTTGTCACGAATCTCGAAGAATTTATGCAACGTCACGGCTGCCTCATGCCTCGCCGCCTCGGCGGATTCGTGCTCCGCCTCAAGTTCCGATTGTAAATCCCGGCAAACCGCCTGAGCCTGCGCCGCAGCCAGCCGCGCCGCTTGGGCCTCACGAATACTCGCATGGCTCAGTTGCCCTTCGCCTGCTTCGACCATGGCGTTCAATCTCGCCTTGGTCTTCGCCAACTCTTGTCGAAGCTTTGTAGCCTCCGCGTTCGCGTCTTCCTCGCGACGTCTCGCATTGCGCACAGCCTCGCGCGCGTCGTCTTCCACCTCCCTCAGCGTGCGCTTCACGCGTTGCGTTTCGTCAACAGTGTTGTGCGCGATCTCGCCCTGTGTCGCGTTCGATCGAGCCAAGGCTGCGGCAAATTCCTCTTGCATGCGCTCGATTTCCGCCGCGTGCCGCTCCTTCAATATTTGAATCTCTCGAGCGTTCGCGGCATCCTCCATTCGCGCGAACGTCAGAACGCTATCGCGCATCATCGTTCGAGCGGCGCTGTCGTTCCCTCGCGCCGTGTGCACCGCGGCGGCCAAAGCCTCGGACTTCCTTCGTGACTCTCGTAACTCGCGCTCGAGAGATTTGTTCGCCGCCGCCGTCTCCTCTAAATCCGAGCGTACACGCACCATCTCGTCGCGCATTTCGCTCAATTCCTCGTCTACGTACGCCTTGTTCGTCTGCACGTCCTCTAAAAGTCGCTTCGTCTCCGTCAACGAATCCGTAGCGCCGGCCAAATCGTCGCGAAGCGTCCTCTCTCGCTCGCGCGCCTCTTCGTTCTCTCGCTCCAAACGCGCACCCTCCGCGCTCAGCCGCTCGCGATCCTCCCTCGCTTGCGCGAGCGCATCGCGCATCTCTTCCCACTCGCGCTCTCTTCCCTCCGTCACGCTCGCCAATCGCTCCTCCAAGACGTCTCGCTCGCGTTCTTTCTCGCATCGAAGCGTCTCCAACTCGCGCGTGAGCTCCACAACCTCCCGCTCCGCGTGTCGCTTCAACCGCTCGCTCACCGACGCGCGCTGCGCCAACTGATTCGCACTCTCCAGCTCACGCTCGCGATGCACCCGCGCCTCCGTCTCTTTCTCCGCTCGCGATTCCGCCTCGCTCGCCCGCGCCTGCGTCTCGAAAACACCCGTCGTCAGCCCGCGCGCACCCACGCACCCACGCCTCCACCGTCGTCGCTCGCGATCGACACCACGCGCACCCACCTCGAGCGCGCGCACCGCTCTCGCCGTCATCGCCCGTCGTTCGCTCGCCATCGCGTCTCGCTCGTCATCATCATCGCTCCCGCGTCCCGCGCACGCCGCCGCCACCGCGCGTTCGTGCGCCACCGCGTCGAACGACTCTCGTCGACGATACGGCGCGTTCCCGAGGTCGTGAAAAATCGCCCGCCGTCGCGTGTGCTCGCCCCCGAACGCGCGCGCGCGCATCGTCCGTCGTTCGTCGCGCGCGACGAAAAGTGACGATTCGTCTTCGTTCCCCTCGCTCGACGCATCGGTCGACGTCTTCACACCGCACCGCCGTCGTCGCGCGGGCGTCGATTCCCATGGACGCCCTCGAGCGCGCGATGCGGAATCGCGTGCGCGCGCTGGAGGACACGTCCGAGGCGCGCGCGGCGATGCGTCGGCGCGTGGAAAATGCTCGAGCGCGCGTCGCGAGCGATGATGCGAACGCCGTGACGACGCCGAACGCGCTCGACCGCGCGCGCGAGGACGTCGAGGACGCCGACGTCGTCGCGGCCGTCCTCGACGCGCACGCCCGAGGGGATTACTTCGCGTGCCTGAACGTGCGACGACCGACGTGCGACGACGCGGGACGGGCGACGTGGGACGTGAGCGACGCGGAGCTCAATCGAGCCTTCAGACGGGCGTCTCTGCGCGTGCACCCGGATAAAAACAGGGCGAGCGATGCGAGAAAGGCGTTCGATGCGATCGGGGAGACGCAGAAGCTGTTTCGAGACGGGAAGAAACGGGCGGAGATCGTGCGCGAGGCGGCGGACGCGGCGTTCAAGGAAAAGTGTCGACGGGATCCGGAGTTCGCGCGAACGGCGATGCGGGCGAGGGAGAGCGCGAATGCGGATGCGTATGCGGATGAGATGCGTCGACAGCGGGAGGAGGCGCGGAGGCGAGCGGCGGAGAAGCGAGCGAAGGGGGCGCGGAGGAAGCGGGAGGAGCGCGACGACGCGCGAGACGCGTTGGAGAGAATGGCGAAGAGTTTAGAGGCGGAGGAGCTGGCGAAGGCGAACGAGGCGAAAGGAGGGGGGAGCGACGGCGACGACGCCACCGTGGTCGTGCGTAGAAAACCAAAGAAACGATTCATGTTTTAGTCGTCGGAGCGGGCGTCGGCGCCGAACGCGCGATTGATTCGCGCGACGCGCGACGGCGCCGAACGCGCGATGTAATCATCATCGAATAGTGTATGTGGGTGTATGATTTACATTCTCTCTCTCAAAATTATCAACCGTCGCGACGAACGCGATCACTTGCTCATGGCTTGGATCTTCTCCACGCACTTGGCGTACATTTCGTCGAATTCCTTCTTGTCCTCTGAACTCATCTTCACGCTCCCCTTCGCACCTTCCTTCAACACAAGCATCACCGACGTCGGCCGCTTCGTCATCCCGGCCGCCCCGAGTTCCTCCTTGCTGTGCACGTACACGTACGGCACGTCCGCCTCCTCGCACAGAATCGGCACGTGCGTGATGACGTCGATGGGTGAGATATCCCCAGCGATCACCGCGAACCCCTTCACGTCCTTCTTCAACGCCTTCACCACCTCCTTCACCCCGCGTCGAACCTGTTTCGCCTTGGCCGCTGCGCACCGCGCGACAATCGCGTCGTCAGTCAGAATCGCCCCGCGCGCCCGCGACGTCCGTCTCGCCTCCCATTCCCCTTCCCACGCGCGCACCGTCCCATCACCGCGCGCCGTCGACCCATCACCGACGTCCCGACCATCACTCGACGCCCGCGGTCGATCGCGCGCACCTCGCTTGACGGTTTTCAGAATCTTCTTCGTCGTTTTCACATCCGCGAGCGGGGTCGCGATCGCCGAGCACGCCTTCATGCCCTCGCTCGCCGTGCGCGCGGTTCCAGGGGTGGACGGCGACCGGGGCGTCGACGGCGTCTTGGGCGTCTTCTCGCGTTTTTCCGACTTTGGCGTCTTCATCGTCCGCGTGCCGCGCGCGGTGACGTCGCGACGCGCGGCGGCGGCGCGTCGATCGCGCGGTCGCGCCTAGGGTTCAGTGGACGCGGCGGCGGCGCGGACGTCGGGACGTAACGGTACGCGGCGGCGCGTGCGTCGCGTGATGGATAGCGAGGCGCGTCGGTGGATTGATGATGATTACACGGCGAGACGCGGTCGTACGGGCGCGGCGCGGCGGCGGCGGACGCCGAGGTCAACTGTCGGCGACGCCGTAAAAGTGTTGATACTTGAATCGCCAATCATCCGACGGCGCTTTTCCACCGGGGTAGAGGAGTTTCGCTCTGCGGGTGAGTTTGAACCCGCTGAACTTGAAGAAGAAATCGAAACCGAGGCATTTCCAATCTGTTTGACACTTCGCGTCCAACGCTTCTTCCATGGAGTCGACGCTCTGTAGGTCGATGTTCGCCGCGTTCACGAGCGTGTACCCGGGGACCGGGCTGACGTACTTTCTCCAGATTCCCTTCGTGTACGCGATGTTCGTTTTCGTGTCGCCGTACTTGAGCAAGTCCCAGTCTCTGTTGGACTTTTGACCGTAGCCAACGCAGGCGAAATCCCGCCAGCACGCTCGGCGCACGGCTTCTCGATCTTCGGCGTCATCTGACGTGCTTCGGCCCCATGTCCGGAGATATGCGAACCCGTAATCAGGGATGACAAAGTTACGAATCTGAGCGAGGTTGTACTTTGAATCAGTCGCCGATGTCGACGGCTGTAACAAGTCCCAACACGTGGACCCGGGTACTGTGACGCTGTTGCCGAATATTTTAACAGTTCTGTCTGGCTGTTGGTACTGTCCGAAACCAATGCAGTTGTTGGTCTCCATGCATAGCAATTTAGCGTCTTTGAAATCTGTCGAGCATCCAGCGTGCGCCAAAAATTTCCCTCCGGTAACCCGTGAAGGTGGCACGTATGCGCTTGGATTGTCTCGGTAAATCATGGCTTGCGTCTTTTGGTCGTCTGGTAGAGGGGCATCCACCGCAGCACCTGCCGCTTTGATTTCGGCAGCAGTAGGTTCTGTAAATAAAGCCGAGGCATCATATTGCGGCGGTGGTGGCGGTGCAGCCGGTGGTGAAAACATCTTTTTTAGTGCCTTCCTCCAGCCCAGGCGCCCACGCTCAAATCGTGCGCGAGGCTTGAGGTTCGCCGTAGTATGCTTGGGTTCATCACCCAGTGAAGACGACGAAGATGAAGACGAAGACGCAACACCAAACGGGGTAAACTTCTGCCCGCTGGTGCATGGCTCACCGTCTGTTCGTACACAGATCCCTGTGTGACAAACTCCTGCGGTGACGCCAGCGCTTGGCCAGGGAGCGGGATTCACATCCGAGGACGCTGAGCTCACTTGACCTGCGAAGGAGATACCATAAATCTGGTCCGGATTGCCGACACCGTGTATGTACGACATACCGAGATCAATGCCTACTGGTATAATCGGCAAATCTGCACCCAAGTCGAGAGCGAAATAACCCGCCGTACCGGCGACTGTACCGATGTCTTTATATCCGGAGACAGCGATTGATGCGCTGACAGAAGCCTCTGCACCTGTCTTTGGCGGGATGGTGTACCCGCCCCCAACGCAAGCCGCGACGTAGCAAAAACGCGTTCCTTCGAGATCCGCGCCCACTCCGATCTCCGTCGCGGCCTCAGCTGTGTGTACGCCACCACTTAAGTCTCCACCGAGCACGACACCGAACGTGAAGGCAGGTAAGTCTCCACTCTTAAGCGCAGGGCAAGACGCCTTCAAGCGTTGTCCGAAAGCTTTGATCATCTCGACCGCGAGCGTTGCGTGAGGAAAGACCTTAGCCCACACCATGTTACACGCAACGCCAGACATCTCGTTGAAATACTTGGTCCTGGACTCCCCATTCTCTTGTCCCTTGAGGACGTCTTCAACGAGGTCGAAAATCCCGGTGCCTTGACTCCTCAACGCTCTCGCAAACTTTTTAAGATGAGCAAGCCCTTCAAGACACTCTAACTGACTCAACAATTGCTGAATGAGTTTAATAACGTCCTCCATTGCTTCGACCGCTTCGACGGTGGACTCGCGCACGGTCTCGACGGCGTCTTCACTCCATCCTGACGCAGCGTCGTACGCATTCTCGATTCCAGAGTGTTGCCAGGCATTTATCGCAGTGGAACTCACGCCACTCACCGCCTGCGCGCTCAACTGATGTGCGGTTTGCACCGAAATTGAGCTCACCGCCGTCCCAAGGTCGTACTTCGTGCAAGACCTCTTGTCCGAGGACAACTTATAGCCGACCATGCACGTCTTGCACTGATCGCTCGTTCCAACGAGCCGATACTTTCTGCAATTCGCCGTAAACTTGATTGGAATATTTTTACAGCACCCATTCCACTTACACCCGCTCAAGTTGCACTTTGGGCAAAAGCACACCTTTTCCGTCTCGCACGCGCTCGCGCCGGTGACGAGCGACCCAGCGGGACACGTCGCCGGCGCGTACACCGAGCACCCATAATCGAACTCACAAGACTTCATCACCGGCGTACCTTCGGGTACGAGACAATGCTTCGGCGCCGGGTCAGCGATGGAGCACCCTCCCAGCGCGGCGACGTCCGACGCGCGCCCGTTCGCCAGCGTCTCGTTCGCGTGCGGCGCGCACGTCACCATGTCGTCGTTCAGGCAGCCCGCCGCGACGACGCGCGCGGCCGGGCACCGTCCTTCGACGTCCACGCCCACGCGCGCGCGCATCACCGCGCCCACGCGCGCGCGCATCGCCGCGCCCACCGTCACCGTCACCAACACCAACACCATCGCGCCGAGCGCGAGCGTCACCGCGCACGTCCGCGTCGACGATCGACGCGCGCCATCGCGCACTAACGCCGTGCGCTCGTCCACGACGCGCGTCATCGTCCGCGCGCGTCGTCCTCGCGCGCGACGGGGTGCCGACGACGCGCGTCGTCACCGTAATGCCGACCGCGCCGTGGGTGTTCCCGTAACACCATCGCACCGCGTCGCACCGCGAGCGCGTCGTCCCGTCGCCGCGCGGAATGCCCGCGCGCGCGCGGTGACGCCTCGCGTGCGCGTGCGTCCCGGCGTCGCGCGCGCGCGCGCGGTGGACGCCACGAGGCGTGCGCGCGAGCATTCCGCGCGCCCGGTCGAGGTTCCGCCGCGTCCGTCTTCGTCATCGCGCGACGACCGATGGACGCGGACGAGCGTCCACGGGCGCGCGCGCGATGGTCGGTCGTGAACGGGGCGGCGTCGATGGACGCGCGCGAGGGCGGCGACGGCGACGCCGGGGGCGCGGCGACGCGGGAGCGATGGTCGGACGCGGCGAGCTCGGACGCGGACGCGGCGGTGGACGACGACGATGATGGCGACGGCGAGCTCGGACGGGACGGTGGATTGGATCGCGCGGCGCATCGCGCGACGCTCGATGCCCTGCGAGCGCTGCGGGAGCAGCAGACGCGGATGAATGGGAAGATGCGTTGGCTCGCGCGATCCGTGCCGAAGATTTACGACGCGGTGGTGAACGACGCGACGAGCTCGATCGAGGAGTTACGACGGAGCGTGGACGCGCTGAGCGTGAGGTTGGATGCGGTCGTGGGTTCTGGACGGTTCGCGTCGAGCGCGAGCGGGGAGCGCGCGGGACGCGCGGCCGCGGCGGCGGATGGGCGGTTGGCGACGGCGAGCGACCGAGCCGCGCCGTCGAGGAGCGGTAGTCCGGGGGCGAAGACGCCGATCAAGAGTGTCGGAAGGGTGGCGTCGATACGAACGACCTTTGGCGAGGCCGTGAATGAGGAGAATGAGGACGTGGTGTCGCAGATGCCTCGAGTCGGTCGCGTCGGCGACGCGGAGGACGAGCGAGCGAACGCGTCGGCGAGGAGTAAGTTTGAGAATAAATTCAAGGAAAAGGACAGGAGGGCGTCGGAGGCGAAAGATATTGATCCGAGAAAGTGGACGCGGGAGAAATGGATATCGCACCTCCGATCGACGACACCCAAGTTTTTCGAGGCGTTGGACGACGTGTCCATCGTCGACATTCTCGATGGGGCGAAATGTTTCTTCGTTCAACGTGGTGCGCGACTGGTGCGACAGGGCGAGCGTGGGTCGTCAATGTTCATCATTGTTTTGGGTAAGGTACACGTCATTCACACCGATCCGTTGAAAAATCGAGGCGAACCGTTGCAGGTGGCCACACTGCAGCAGGGTGACTTTTTTGGCGAAATCGCCCTCATGACGGGCGAGGAGCGTCGCGCCACGGTCATGGCGCCGTACGAAGGAGACGGTAACGTCTGGGTTTTAGAACTCAGTAAGGTAGACATCGGAAGCGTAATCCTGGCGAGACCGAACGTGATGCGCGCGCTCACGGACGTGTGCGCCGATCGTCGACTCGAAAAACTTGCGTGATGTTGTTTAAATTAAACAGCGTACTGCACACAGAACCTAGCGCGGAAGATCACATTCGTCCGAAACCAGCGCGCCATCGCGCCAGATACCGGTGATTTCCTCGCCTGAGTGTTTCACGAGTGTTCCGTCACCGTCGACCTCGCCCGCGTTGAACGTGCCATCGAAGTACGCGACGTCGCCCGTCTTGAAGGATAGACGTCCCTTGCCGTTGGGTAAGTCGCCAAACCACTTACCGTCGTACCAGTCACCGTTCGCGAAGACTTGGCGCCCGTCTCCCTCACGTTTGCCATTCACCCACTCGCCCTCGTACACCGCAAGCGACGCGAACTCCACTCGGACGACGGAGCGGTCGGATCCAACGCGGTCCTTCTCCAGCATGCCGAGCGCGCGTTTTGACAGATTAGACTTCTCTTCCTCCTTCTTCGCGGGCCTCCACCCAAAGAGCGAGCGTACACGGCTAAGCTTCTTCGATTGCTTCGTTGAGTCTGATTCTTTAGCCTCAAGCGTTTTATAACCGATGACGTTCCCGGCGTTATCCCTTTGAGGCTCGCTAATGCGCACGGCGACACCGTTGACGGCAAAATCTCGCGGAAGCGCCGGGAGCGTCACCTTCGGCGGCGCGTTCGTCGCGATCTCGACCTCTTGGTATGTAATTTTGTCGGTCACCGTTTGCGCGCTAGACATCTCCCCTAAGAGTTCCGCCGACGTGTACACGACTGGCTCTTCGCTCTTTGATTTCTCCGCAACTGGTTCTGACTCGATCGAGATTCCGGCGCGACTAGCCTCTAACTGCGTCACCATCTCCTTCGTGTCCCCGAAACCGAACGTTTTCAAGTCTTCTCGACTCAGCTTCGTTGTCTTACGACGCTGTATTTCGGGCTCGGAGTTCTCTGCGTCGTATCTGGGGATGAAGGGCATCGCGTTCGCCTTCGCTCGCTGTTCGTCGAGCACGGTCGACACGTTCGTGGACTCCGGCGCCGCATTAGCCGCCGTTGCAGCGTCCGTGACGGTCAGGAGACTCACCTCCACCTCCGTCGTCCCCTTTTTATCTGGATCCGCGACGGTGATGAATTGCTCCGCTTCAGGCGCAAGTTCGCTCAGCACTTGCGACACCGCCGCCCGCGCGATGGGGCCGAGCGAGACCCCGTGTTTTAGCATACATACGACCAAGTGGGCGGTGTCGAAACGACCGGGCGCTAAAAATGGGCTCTCACGCGCCGCAGTGAGAATGGCTTTCCGAGCCGCGCTCGCGCATGCTTCATCGATCGATCCGTACGTTGGAACCTGCGCGACGCCTCGGCCAGCGTGGGAGACCCCACATCCACCACCGCGCGACGACATGACTCTGTTCACAAACGCACGCAATTCATTCTTCTTCGTCTGCGGGACCCAGGCCTCAACGTCGCTCGCGTTCGCAACAAAGTTGGAATTCCAACAGTTTCCTCGCAGCGCATCGAGCGAGCTCAAAACAGAAAACAACAATGACGCATCCGCGACAGATGTCGCGTCCTGCACCGACATGTTCTCCTCCCCGTTCTTCAGCAGCTCGCTCTGGGACACCGTGAGCACAACGTCGCACGCCCCCGCGCCTGAGGCGCATCGCACGAACTCCTCGCACGACGTCTTCTTCCTTCGTCCCTCAAACGAAAACGGCTCAATGACGCCCGCGAGCATCATCCCACCCTCCGGCGCTCTCGAAGCGCCCTTGAACCCGAAAAACCCACGCTTCGCTGTGGACGCCTTTACCCTCGAAATCTCTCGCACGAAAGCCTCACCGCTCTCCAAGGCTTCGCCGCCCGCGCACAGCACCACCACCGTCCGCGGCGGCGTCCCGCTCAACGTCCCCTCTCCCGACATCACAGCCGCCGCCGCGCTCGCCGCGTTATCCTCCACCACCTTCCCACTCACTTCCACCGTCTGCGGCGGCAGACGCCATCGATTCGCGGCCGCGCTTCGCTCGAGCGACCCGACGTCCGCGCTCAGCGCCCAAGACGCGCTCTCTGGCAACGCCCTGGATTCGCACAAAGCATCCACTAAAGCGCATCCCCTGGTGCCTATCCCCACGATCGCCACCTCACGACCTCGGTATCCTATCGGGTCCTCCTCCGGCGTCTCGTTCGGCGTCGACCGCGCGTCACGGCGTCCAGCGCGGCGGTTCGTGCGTCGACTTTGATGTCGTCCCAGCTGTCGCTGCACGCGTGTAAAACCGTTCGTTTGCGACGATCGACGCGCGCACATCGCGCGCGCGACGACGAAGGCGTCGACGCGGGACGTTCGGCGCGCCCACGCCCTCGCCCGCGCGTCGAGGTCGAGCGCGAGGACGCGGCGCGCGCTCGATGAGTTTTTCAAAAAACATCGCGGTCGATGATAAAAATGATAAAAACACTCGGACCGATGGTACTACATAGTGCGTTGGTTCGACGTACTGTAAGACATTATTTCAATACATAGTATTTTTGTAGTTAATATACTATATCCGCCAAGGGGCGATCGCGCGCGCGCGGCGTCGCGCGTGCGCGCGTCCTCACACGCGCGCGCCGTCCCTCGCGATGCTTCGATTGCATCACGGCGCATCGGCGCTTCGATTCGCGCGTCCGCGACCGCGTTTCGGGCGATCGGCGCGCGCGGTGACGCCCACGAAGGCTGGTTTACTCGATTCGTTCCGGAATGTGTCGAAGCGTTCGCAAAACGGCGCAAAAAGCGCGACGGGGACGACGTCGGAGGTCGACGTCGCCGCGCTCGAGCGCGCGGTGAAACTTGAGACCGCGCCCGTGCGTCAGGGAGAGAAAAACGAGGCGAATACGAAGCGCAGGGCTGTTATGGCGGGGAACTGGAAGCTCAATCCGAAGACAGCCGCGGACGCGAAAACGCTCGCCGCGCTCGTGGGCGCGGCCAGACGTGATGTCGACGCGGACGTGGACGTTTTCGTCTGTCCGCCAGCGCCGTTTTTGGCGGACGTCGTGCGTGTGGTACGTTGACGATGGACGCGCGCGCTGAGAATTCTTCGTCGTCAGAATTCGTTATCCGTAGATTGACTTATTGTTTCTTGTTCGACCTCGCAGCTCGAGGGGTCCGGCGTCGCCGTTGGATGCCAAAACATTTATTGGAAGGACTCCGGGGCGTTCACAGGGGAGATGACGGCGGAGATGGCGAAGAGCGTTGGATGCACTCACGTGCTTGTCGGGCACAGCGAGCGCAGGGAGCTATTCGGCGAGACGGATGAACACACGCGATTGAAGACGCGCAAGGCGATCGATTGCGGCATGACGGCGGTATTGTGCATCGGGGAAACGAAGACGGAGTACGAGGCTGGTCAGGCTCGACGCGTGTGCAGCAGACAGCTCGAGGCTGCGCTCGAGGGCGTCCAAGCGGACGAGCTATCACAGGTGATAGTCGCGTACGAGCCGGTGTGGGCCATCGGCACCGGGCTCACCGCGACACCTGCTATAGCGCAGTCCGTGCATGCGGGTATTCGTCAGTGGTTTCGTGAGAAGTACGGCGATGGAGCGGCGAGTAAGATTCGCATTCAGTACGGCGGATCCGTCAAGCCGGAAACCGTGGACGAGCTCATGCAGGCGCCAGATGTCGACGGGTGCCTCGTCGGTGGCGCGTCGCTCGTCGCTGAACAGTTCGGGCGAATATTCAATTTCGATCCCACTCCGGAGGGTCCGCGAAAGCTTTGGGCTGAGGAGGTCGTGCCGTGTGGCAACCAACTGGGCGAGTCGCCGATTTGGTCAGAGGAACGTCAGACGCTTTACTGGGTTGATGCCCCGGCGGGAACACTTTTCAGCTGGGATTTGAAGTCGGCGCCAGTGAGGACAAATTTTGGTGAGGTACTGGGATGCGTCGGTCTTCGAAGCGGCGGCACACTCATCCTCGGTCTCGAGTCGGGTCTTCACGCTTTTGACCCGGCGACGAAGAAGCTCAAGCTCTTGTCTGAGTTCGAACCGGGACTAAACACGCGACCTAACGATGGTCGCGTCGATCGATTTGGGAATTTCGTTATCGGCTCGTACAACAACGCGCACCGCGTTGACGCCGCTCCCATCGGAGGTTTGTGGAGACTCCGCGCCAAAGGCCAAGAGCTCGAGGAGATTCTCGATTACAAGTTCAGATGCTCCAATTGCATTTGCTTCACCAAGTCCGGAACCACGATGTTTTTCTGCGACACGCCAACCAGGAAGATTTATCAGTTCGATTATGACCCGCGTGTGGGGCCGATGAACCGCCGCCTTTTGTACGAGCTCCCGAGTTCCGTCCCGGGCGGCCCCGACGGAGCGCAGTGCGACGACGACGGCAACCTGTGGGCTGCCATCTCTGGCGCCGGCAAGGTGATCCGAATCACCCCCGAGGGTAAGGTCAATCTCGAAATCGAACTTCCTGTGAAGCAACCAACCTCGGTCACGATCGGGGGGCCGATGCTCGACACGGTGTTCATCACCACTCGCGCTGAAAACGGCCGCAACGACGCTGGCTCGCTCTTCGCTTGCCGCGTCGACGACACCAGAGGCATTCCCGAGCCCGAGTACGCCGACTCAACCTCGCTCGCGAACGCTGAAACCCTCACCCCAGGTCTCACTCGAGCCGAGCAATCCGCCGCCAAGTCCAAGTTTTGCTCAGACTGCGGCGTCGCGTTCGCCTCCAAAACCGCTCGATTTTGCGCCAACTGCGGCGCGCGACGGAGCTAACCACCGCGCTCACATCGTCGTCGTGTAACCCAACCACCAGAATCCACACACATCACGCGCCATGCGCACGTCTCCATCGTTTCGCGACCAATCTTCCCGACCATCGCCTCGACGCTCGCGCGCGCGTTCGAAACGTCCGCCGCGCGCTCGAAACGTCCTCGATGGCTTAAAACAGCCGTTCGCCCGCGGCCATTCTTTCTCGCGCCATCTCCGACGCACGCTCTCGCCGCACACGTCGCCGCGCGCGGCGAAACGCGCGCGCAAAACGCGCGCGCGAAGCTCTCACGCGATCGACGCGCGCGCACACGTCGCGGCGCCGTCGTGCGGACGAAACGGCGCGACGCGTTGAAGAATTTTGGTGTCGCTCTGAGATATGTCGCGCAGAGCGAGCGGAAACGATCGGGACGACGGGGACGCGCTCGACCGTCAGTCGTTCGCGGACACGGACGGGGATTCCGTGCGCGAGCGATCGTGGTCGCGAGAGGACGCACCGAGCGCGACGACGTCGACGAGCGAGGAACGGGGGAAGGTTGAGCCGTTCGGGAGCAGTAGCGAGGAACGTCGGACGCGGGTACCGGGTAAAATGAGCGGGTTGACGAGTTCGGGGAAGGGTGTTCACGGTAGAGCACGAATGACAGCGTACGAAGCGATGTTAAGGGAGTCGTCGATGCGATCGAAGCAGAACGCGCCCTCGCCCGTGGAGCTCGAAAAACAGAGCTCGTTTGAGCGACAAAAGACAATCAAACGCGAGGCAAAGAAGGAGAGGGCACGAAGACAGAAGAGCGAGCGACGGAAACGAAAAGAACAGACGACGTATAAGCGAAGTAAATTCGCGATATCGCCGCAGCACGCGATTTTGCAGCGATGGGAAGGTTGCATGATGTTGTTGTTGTGCTACACGGCAATCGTGACGCCGGTTGAAGTCGGCTTCTATGAGCCAAAGGTCAACGCGATTTTCTACGTCAATCAAGTCGTCACCGCGTCGTTTATCATTGATCTCATCTTGAACTTTTTCACCGCCATCGTGCACCCGAGGACGGGACTGCTCGTGTACAACCTCAACTACATCGCGCAGCGGTACTTGAAGAAGTGGTTCATCATTGACTTTGTCTCGTGCATTCCATTCGACGCCATGTACTTGGGCGTAGGCGGCGTCTTACCCGGATTCGCCAGTCTCGGCGCGCTTCGAACGCTACGCTTACTCAGATTGGTCAAACTTGTGCGGGCTTTCCGTGTGAGTCGTTTGTATAAAAACTTGGAACTCAAGTACAGTCTCGATTACTCGCTCATCGAGCTCGTGAAGTTTGGCATAACCGCGGTGATGTTCGCCCACTGGTTGGCCTGTGGCTTCGGTTTGGTCGAGGACCTAGAGAGAGCCTCTTACTCCTGGTCGCGGCTAACCGATTTCGGTGGCGTCGTAGTTGGAGTTGATGGTGGTGACCCTCGCGAAATCGTCGGGTCGTTCCGTCTGTACTTGGCCGCGTTGTACTGGTCTACAATGACCATCTCCACGATTGGTTACGGTGATATCGTTCCAGTGACGAGTGGCGAGCGCGTTTACGTCATCATTGCCATGCTTATCGGCGCGTTCGAGTATGGTTACATCGTAGGGGCAGTGTCGAACGTCATCGCGACGAGAAACGAGAAGACAAATAAATTTCAAGCGCTCATGCGCGACTTGAACTCCTTCATGGGAGAAAACAGATTTCCACCCTCCTTGTGCGTGCGTCTCCGCGAATATTTCAGGTATCAGCTGGAAGGATCTGATGAGGAGATGTACAAACGTCTCCTGCTCAAGATGTCACCGGCGTTGCGAGGAGAGTGTTCGATCCGAATGAACACGTGGATCAAGCATGTCAATTTCTTCAAAGGATGCCCAGAAGAATTCGTCACTCACCTCTCAACTCGCGTCGTCGAACACGCGTTTCCGCCCGAGGAAACGTTGTTCAGCATCGGCGATAACGTCACAACGCTCTTTGTCATCCGTCGAGGGCTCGTTAATGTCGCGGGCGTGATCAGAACTTCAGGCAAAACGATTGCAGAGGAAGCGCTTTTCACAACGTCGCCAATGGTATACAGCGCGCGAGCCGTGACGTACGCTGATATTTACACCCTCGAGCGAGATGATTTCCACGCGGCACTCGAGCCATTCCCAGCCACAAAGAGATACTTCAAGCTCAGGGGCGTAAAGAAGGTCTTCAGGGATGAAATTTTGGCGTTTTCAAAGGCGTATTACGCCCTCAAGGAGAAAGGAATCGACGCGGATCTTTCAGGGGAGATAAACGATCGGCCGGAGTTTTATTTGCGAAAATTACGGATTATTTACGGAGAAGACGGTGAAGGGTTGGATGATCCTAAGATTCTCGAGGCGAAAACGAAAGCGGCGATCGTGATTCAGAAGCGTTTCAGAGGCATGCTTCATCGTGTGATGATGCACGGTGCGCTCGTTGAGCGAGACGTACACGGTATTTTCCACAAGATGCTGCGCGAGCGCGACCCCGTGAGTTACACGGCGCGGGCCATCGACGTGTTTCACTGGCGTCTAGCGTACTCTCTGACGGAGGTGCATCGAAAGTTGAACTCGCTGCTGGACTACAACGAAATTGAGGAGGAGGCAACTGAAGTGAAGGCGGACGCTTCTCTCATGGCGAACGCTCTCGCAGCGGCTTCTGGCAAGGTCATGCTACACACGCGCTCCAAACAGAAGACTGCGGGTACACCCGGTGAACGTTCTCCGCGAATCAGCGCCGGGGGCTGGATGACGTCGGGATCTGAGAGCGCGCTTCAAACGTTGCAGTCTCGAGTCGACGAGCTCACCAACCGCCTGGTCCCACTAGATCGAAGAATTACGAACTCGCAGGCGAAGCAAACCGCCGCATTGGTCGAGACGAATGAGCGCCTAAACGAGCTCGCGACGCAGCTCGAAGCGCTCGTAAAACTCACTGTGACTAGCATGGAGTCCGGGATAGCCGAGGCCAGGGTGACAGCGCGCACCAGACCGAGACGCGCTCTCTCACCTCCCCCAGCCTCTGAGGCCTCAAAATGGTAAATGTAGGCTCGCTGTAGTGAATGACATTGTTGCTGTTCAATTGCCCATAAAAAATAACCACTGCAGCGCACGGGTGCTCACACGCGTGACATCACTTCCGCTCCCTTGAGGATGTCCACCAAAGCGTCCGCGCTCTCTCGCGTCAATCCCACGTCGTGCGTCGTCCGCACGAACCGCCTCCGCCATGCGTGCCCATCCGAAACCACTTCCTTATCGTCCACGATCGCGAACTCCGGCCACGCGCTCGCGTCCTCGCCGTGCGTCGCCTTGAGATACCGCTCAATCTCCAGCACCCTGTTCGTCGACACCGCCGCGTCGTGCGCGACGCTATCCGCGCGATGCGGCTCCCCCGACGTGCGGCCGACGACGCGGTCCGGTAATCCGTGTCTCGTGAACACGTACGCTACATACTCCTCAAAGTACCGCCAATACGTCGTGAGCACGATCTCGCACTCGCTCCGCGCTAAAATGTCACCCAAGAGCTCAACCTTGTCCTCGAGCACCACGATCTGCTTCGCCGTCGCCGTTCGATTGAGCACGCCGTCGACGTCGAGGAATAACGTCGGGCGTTTACGTATTTCGCGAGGCGCGTCGCGTTTCGACGCGCGCGTAGACGCGACGCGCGGCGAGACGCTCGTTCGAATCATCCAACGTGACTGTGCGTCGCGAAATGCAGACATTTCTCGCCTTGGTCCTCGCCGCGCTCGCGATCAGTGGGATGGTACTCCTCGTACTCGGTCCAACGAAGACGTTCGAGCGAACGTGCGTCGGACGAGCGCACGACGCGATCGTGGAGGGGACGCCGAGGGCGTTTGTGATGGTTTTGGGATTTCTCTTGCGGGACGACCAACGCGCTGAAATGCTCGCGCGCGCGATGTTTAAGCGGCTGTGCGACGCCCCGAACCCGTTGGGACAGTTGGTGTACTTGATTTTAGCGCTCGGTGGACACTGGAGCTTCGTGCAGGGGGTGGAAGAACGTTTGTTGGACGACGGAGACGCCGGCGGGTGGACGGCGGCGACGAGCGCGGCGTTCGGTATCGCCGTCGTCACGTGGGTCGCGGCGTGCGCGAGCGATCCGGGGACGGTGACGCGGGAAAATGTGGAGCGGTACCTCGACGCATACGCGTACGACGGGGTGATGTATGGGAGGAAGACGTGTCGGACGCTCGGCGTGGACGCTCCGGCGCGATCCAAGTGGTGCGTGACGACGGAACGAAGAGTCGCACGGTTCGATCACTTTTGCGTGTGGATCAATAACAGCATCGGAGCTTGGAACTTGAGGTACTTTCTGGCGTTTTTAGCGGCGCAACTCGGGCTCGTGGCGTACGTGGCGTACGCGTGCGCGTACGCCGTGTTTCGCGATTTGACGCGCAAAGACGCGTGGTCTTTGCGGTTTAATCAGATGACGAAAACGGGCGAGCGAGCGACGCTAGCGACAGACAAGATGTTGTTCTATCGATTTGTATCGTATCACTACCCCACCGCGTTTGCTCTGTGGGCGTTCTGTACGCTCGCCACAATTTTAATCGCGGTGTTTCTGGTGTACAATTTGCGATTGGCGGCAAAAAACGTGACGACGAACGAGACGTTTAAGCGAGACGATCTCCGTGAAGCGGTCAAGGCGATGCGCGCCGAACCAACAAAGATTGATTTCGAAAAGGTCATGAAGAACGCGTACGACGTCGGAGTTCTGCGTAACTTGCTGGAGGTGTTGTTCCCGCCCGTGCAAAGCGAGCACCCGTGGCGCGTGCCGTGTTCCTTTCCACAAAAAACAACGTCGGCATCGAAGGAAAAGAACGCGTGAAGGAATTAGAAATAACTACATCTAGCATCTACCTGTACCGGTAACAAATGGCGACAACCGTTTAGCGACGTGAACGTGGGACGGTTCACAGCCGCGCAAGCGGTCAGCTTCCCTGCACCTCCCGAAGCCGTTCCTCTAGGAACGCCCTGAGAATGGGTTCTCCCCGCTCGTTCGCTCGCGGAACCACGTGTCCACCCGCGTGCGTCGCCATCGTCTTCACGGATCCAGACATGGCGTCAAACAATCCGACGCTCAAACCCTTCGGAACCACGCGGTCAGCTTCGCCGATCACGTGCAGCGTCGGCGCGCTGACGTCTCCGTAACTCAACCCCTTCGTCTCCTCCCCCCGCGACTTCATCCCGCTCACGATGACCCCAAATTTGAATCTCTCCCTCAAACCCTCACTCGCGAGCGCGATCGCCGCCATCGTCCCCCCCTGACTGAATCCGAGCACCCCGTCGAACGGTCCGTCCTCCGCGCACCGTCGCTCCATCTCCGCCAACGACCGCGTCAACCCCTCGTACGACATCGTCCCCCGTTCCGTCGTCTCCGCGCTCCACCACTCCCTCCCATCCACTCCGGGACCGAAGAACGCGTCCAGATCCCGCGGTATCGCCCCGCTCGCCGCGTTCGGCGCATCCAGAAAGTACAACTCAGCGATGTCCCGCAGATCCAAATCCCACCGCGCGAGCGTCGTTTGCCGCTCGAACACGCTCGCGTTGGCGCGGAAACCGTGCAGGGCGAGTATCTTCAACCGTCGAGGCGGTCGATCGACGCTCGACGCGGTGGTGAGGGCGCGCATGGGCGATCGCGTCGCGTCAGTCGATGCCGCGTGGAAACATCTTCGCGTCGAGATCCACGCTCGTCGTCGTCGTCGTCACCGCGTGCGCCGTCGTGGGCGTTCGCGCGGTGCACGAACAGCAGACGCTCGAGCGGGCGCGTCTTCGAGAGGGCGTTCGACGAGACGTCGAGCGATTACGACGGAGGGAGGGGAAACTTTGACTGCGTCGGAGTGGTTTCATCGGAGATTTCGATCGGTGATGGCTCGGAAAGCGACGAACGCGGCGTCGCGACGGCCGTCGAGGAGTGCGAAAGAGACGGAGGATGAGGCCTCGGACGATTGGCGAAGATCGAGCGAGGTCGGGGGGCTGGCGGTGGTCGCGCTGGCGCCGGCGGCGCTTTGGTTCGCGGCGAGAGGCGGGGCGGACAACGTAGGCGGCGCGACGTCGACGCTCGTGTGCGTCGTGATCTCGATCTTGGCGTATTGGATGACGATGCGATTGATTCCCTTCGTCGCGGCGAAGACGCTGTCGAGGAATATGTTTGGGAAGGATTTGAATAAGCGCGGGACGAGGCGCGGGGAGACGCGGGTGCCGGAGAGCGCCGGGTTGGCGTGCGGAGGCGCGTACGCCATGGCGTTGACGATGCAGCAGTTGTGCCAGCGCCTCGTTCGGGTGGCGTTCGGGCAGAGCGCTGGGAGCGCGGAGTCGTGGGCGGTGGAGTCGAACAGCGCGCTGGCGTGCGTGGGATATATGGTGTTCTTGGGATTCGTGGATGACGTGTTGGATCTCCCGTGGCGAGCAAAAATCGTGAGTCCGGGATTCGCCGCGCTGCCGCTCCTGCTGTCCTACGGCGGCGCGACGACGGTGTTGGTCCCGTCGCCCGTGCGAGCGATGTTCAACTTCCCCGCGGACGTGCGATCGATCGATATCGGGGCGCTGTACATGGTGTACATGTGGCTCCTCGTGGTGTTTTGCTCCAACTCGATAAACATTCACGCCGGATTAAACGGTCTAGAGGCGGGGCAATCGCTCATCATCGCTGGCGCCGTCTTGCTACTGAATGTGATGGCGCTCACGAGCGATCCCTCTGACGAACCAATCACCGCGGGGGCGCACCTGTTCAGCATCTCTCTCGTACTCCCGTTCATCGCGACGACGCTCGCGTTGCTGACGCACAACTGGTATCCGTCGAAAGTCTTCGTCGGCGATACGTACACGTATTTCGCCGGCATGACGCTCGGCGTCGCGGGCACACTCGGTCACTTCAGCGAAACGTTGCTGCTGTTCTTCTTTCCGCAAGTGCTCAACTTTTTGTACAGCACACCGCAACTCTTCAAGTTCGTGCACTGTCCGAGGCACCGTCTCCCGATCTTTGACCCGAAGACGGGTTTGCTCCATCCCTCGAAGGCGACTGAAACGAGGTATAACATGAACTTAGTCAATTTGTTCCTCCGACTTTTCGGTCCATGCACCGAGCGCGCGCTGTGTGTGCGATTATTGGTGTTCCAGGCGTCGTCGTGCGCAGCGGCGTTCGTCGCGCGACACGTCTTGACAGGCGTGTGGAAATAGACGTAAACGCGCGCAATTCTCTACAATAGCATCCATAGCAACTACTCTAAAGGTTATGTATCGACACATACTAGTTCCCTGGCAGACGCGCGGAGCGAATCTCATGAAGCTCCTTCGCGAGGGAATCCGCGCGCTCTGTACACGTCCGGAGCTCGTCTCGGCAATCCCCGTCCTCTGGTTCGTCGCCGCCGCACTGCCCACCCTCGACGACATACGTCGCCAAAATTTCCACCCGCTCCTTGGGCATCACAAATATTCCCTCCCTCTTCGTCTCCATCGCCTCTAACCGCCTCAACGTCGCCTCGCTCTCCTCCCCCACGACCTCTCCGAAGACCGCGTACTTCCCGTCCAAATGCGGCGCGTCGCCCAACAGAACGCTGAAAGATGACGTCGCGCTATCCGGATCGTCCCAACGCGCCATGCTCAACCGCCCCCGCGAGTGTTTCGGTTGGTTCTTAAACTCCCCTTTCACCGTCTTCTCCGCCAAACGCGTCTGCGCCGTATTCATCGCCGCGCGTCGTCCACCTTTCACGTCGGCGATCTGCGCGACGAATCCTTTGTCGATCCTAAACACGTGATTCGTCGCGTACATCCCGAGCTTGAGCATCTCGCGAACGTGCGCGATCGTCAACGGCGCCACGTTCTCCTCCTCGTCGTCGTACAGCGCGAGCGTGAGGTCGCCGCGCGTCGTTTGGAGCACGTAGCGCTCGCTCGAGCGTTTCGGCGACGAATTCGGCGCACCGACCCTTTCGGTGACGTCTTTCAGCGCATCCGAAGACGCACCGACGACGGTGACGCACGCGGCGACGCACGCGACGCACGCGAGCGCGCGTCGGAGTCGGCGCGCGCGCATGTCGAGCGCGTCGTCGCGTCGCGAAATGCTGGTTTCCATACACGCGTGACACAAAGGCCATCTACTTTTTTTTGATGTGATGGGCACCCGTAAACGCGCGGGAAAATTCGACACCGGCGTCGCTCGGCGCCGCACATCGCGGCGTGCGACGCGCGCGCGAGGCTCGACCGAGCGCCGAACGCTCGAGGAAAATTTCCTCCGCGTCCACGAGCGCGCGTCGCGGGCGTTCGAGCGACGTGCGAGCGACGAGCGATTGAATTCGTCGACGATTCGCGGCGTGCCCTCGGACGCGCGAGCGCGCGAGATGTCGACGAAGATCGACGTGACGTCGACGTTCCAAGGCGAAGGCGAGGACATGATCGCGGCGCTGATCGCGGCATCGCAGGTCAAGGGCGGGAACGGGAACGCGGGGAACGGGCGTGGGAACTTTGACGTGGACGGCGACGTGGTCAAGGAGAAGCGATCGTTCGAGCGCGAGCTCGTGCCTTTTGATTTCGGCGATGGTGGCGACGCGACGACTCCTTCGGCGCACGACGTGCGCGTTGTGAAAGTGCCTCCGGCGCCGAGGGCGAACGAGACGAGCGCGACGTCCGGGAAGAAGAACGGGAAGAAGAAGGACAAGAGCGCCTCGGGTAACGGGGGCGCGATCACCGATCCACGCGCTCGAGCGAATCAGGTGTGCGAACCGCAGAAAGCGACGTTGACACCTGAACAGCAAGCGGCGGTGCTCGCGGTGGGGCAAACGAAAGGAAATGGCAAGAAGAAGTCGAAGGGAAACAACCCCGAGGCAAACGTGAAGATCGCGACGAGCGGCGAGCGATACGCGCAGTCGTCCTTTCAAGCCGCGCCGTCGGCGGATCAGCTCCCGATGCCATCTTTCTTGCGAGATATGGCACCGATCGAACATCCGGTCGCGGTGAAGCCGGAACCGAGAACGATGCATCAAGTCGCCCCCCCGAGCGCGGCCAATTTGAAGGACTTGCTCGGGATGAAACCCGCGACGCCACCTCCGGCGCTCTTCACACCCCCGAGCGCACAGGCGAAGGGTCAAGCGCTGTTTAATAACATTTTGGACAGTGCGAACAAGCCCGCGCCGCGAACGGCTCAGGCTCCGCCGCCCATGATGGCTCCTCCGGGTCATCCAATATTGGTGCCGCCGGGTTATGACTCGGCCATGATGGGTCACCCAATGGGCCCGCCGCCGCCGGTGCGTCAAAAACTCAACGCCATCTTCGGCGTTCCAACGCAGCCACCGCAGGCATATCCGGTACCACCTCCGTACCCTGTCGCCCCAGAAACTTCTGGCGGAAACTTTCAGATGCTTATGAACAAGCTCAACACTGGTCGAGTGTGACGCCTCCTTGCGTTCACACCCACACTGTACCAACATCGTCAAATTCTGTACAATATCTCGGACGAGTCACCGCGATATTAGCGGTAGACCCACCAAACCGGGGCGAGACGCGAACCGATCGGTTCACGCGCCCTTTGCGGCTGGAGAAATCGAGGCGAGTTTTAAAAGCCTGCGTTTTCGCGCATCCAACTGCTCAGACGAGCCCTTTTGCCGTCGGTGACGACGGCGCGAGCGGCCCTTTTTGCGTGGCTTTGCCACGCGCACTTCAAGACCCCGTTTTGCGTCCGATAAGTGACGCGACACATCAAGTAGTCGTCCTCTAGGAGGGCATCATCATTTGAAGACGTTGCACAGCACCTCGTTGAAATACTACCAGGTACCGTGAGACTTCGTAACAAATATCATTACAACTTTGAGCGTTACCATTTATGATTCGCGTCGCCTCTTCGCTACCGTATCTTTTCCGTAGTCGTCGTCGCTTTGGCTCGCTTCTGCGCGCCCGAACTCGTCCCCGGGAACACCATCCTCGAAACTGTCGAAGTCGTCGTCGAAATCGTCGACGTTTTCAATCATCGCGTCGAGCGCATCGTCGATGGCATCGTCCTCGTCGCTTTCACCTTCGAACGCGGCCGAAGCGAACTCTTTGGTCACTTTCTTGACGTAATTCGGATGAAAAGAGCCCTTGGCGGCGTCGAAAAGCTTCTTCAGCATGGATAAATCTTTCGCGGACGATGGAAATCGTTCGTGGTAGCAAATCAACTGCCCCGCGACGAGCGCGACTCGCTCCTCGTGCGTCGGGTACTCGGGCGAGTCCTTGAGATAGGGCGGCTCGAAATCATCGGCGAAGCCGACGCTAAAGTTTACTCTCGGTTCACCCTCTTCGCCTTGACCCACAGAGCCCCAATGAATGAGGCGATGCGTAAACAAGACGCACTCCCCCGCTTTTACGGGAAGTGCCGTGACGTGCTGATACTTCTCCTTCGAGCTTAGCGCCACGCGCATTGGATCATCACCATCGTCGTCGTCTCCTTCAAAGTACCCCGGATCACACTCTCGCGGGACGCAGTACAAGCACGAATTCCTCGTCGTCGCGTCGTGAAAAAGCGGCACCCAAGCCGTGACGTACCTCGCCTGTCCATCCTCCCCCCTAAACGACCCCTTCGTGTCCTCCGGCTGCCGATCCCGATGTGGACCGAACGCAGACGTCTTTTCATCCGTCGTCGGATCCACCACCCACACCAAAACGTCGTAATTCATCACCAATCCCGTGAACGCCCTGTCCCGCACCCGCGCGCCGAGCGCCTTCAACGCGTCCCAAAAATCATCCCACACCGCGATCCAAGTCGGATCAAACCCTCTCTCGGCGAGCGCCTTCGCGCGACGCGCTAATCTCTCGTCCCGCGCGCGCTCGGACGCGCTCCGAGAGAGATCACGCACGAAACCAAAGCCGCGTTCGCGTACACTCGCTCTGAGACGCCCATCCTCGGTGGTTGAAACGACCGAACGCGACGCCGTCAACGCCTCCGCCGTCGTCAGCGCGTCGTCAAAGACGCGCCACGCGTGCTCGGACGATTCTCCATCGCGCGCGCGCGCGCACGGGGGCGGAAGCGGCATGCGCGGCCACCGCGCGCGTCGCCGTGTGTGGTGATGTGGACACCGAAAGGGACTCTTTCATGGGTCAGCACTCAAAAAAATTCCCTCGCACACCGCACAGCGCGACGCGCGTCATGGCACCCGCGTCGACGTACGCGCCGGCGTCCGTCGTCGCCGTCGCGGACACCATCGGTGCCCCGCGACCGAGCGACGAGGCGGCGAAAGCGCTCGCGAGCGACGTGGAGTACCGCTTGCGGACGATCATTCAGGATGCGATCAAAATCATGAGACACTGTAAACGGGAAACGCTCCGTGCCGAGGTGCGCGAACGATGGCGCGACGCCGTGCGCGCGGTGAACGACGGGCGTCGCGCGTGCGCGACCGCGCGTGAAGTTTGGTGGGATGCGCTCGGGAGACGCGTGAGAACGAGGGGACTGACTGGGACGAATGCGACCTCGAGCGCGCAGGATGTAAACGCGGCGTTAAAGTTGCGAAACTGTGAACCGCTCTACGGATTCGGCACCGGGACGTCGAGCGTGCAGTATAAGCGCACGAAGGAGGACCCGGAGGTTTTTTATCTGGATGAGCGGGAGATTGATGTCAGAGAGTTGATCACGAAGCGCTTGCCGCGACCGCCGGTGGACGTGAACCTGGTTCCGCACTGGTTGGCGGTGGAGGGGGTGCAGCCGATGATTCCGGAAAATCCCATGCCC
This sequence comes from Ostreococcus tauri, assembly GCF_000214015.3. Lineage (NCBI taxonomy): Eukaryota > Viridiplantae > Chlorophyta > Mamiellophyceae > Mamiellales > Bathycoccaceae > Ostreococcus > Ostreococcus tauri. Next base: position 94,673 of record NC_014438.2, on the reverse strand, counting down.
CTGGCGCCGGAACCGAAACCGTTGCAGCCGCCGCTTGGGTCGAAGCGGCCGCGCGCGCGGGCGGAGGGTGGAGGGGATCCGGACGCAGGGGGGTTGCAGCCGGTGGTGTCGCACGTGCTGACAAAGGAGTTGCAGTATTACTTCGACAAGGTCACCGCGCTGGTTCGAGGGGCGGGACGCGCGGAGGCGAGCGATCGCGACGTCGATTTACTCGCTCGTGCACTGCGATCGCTCGGCGAAGACGTCGGTTTGCACAATTTGATGCCGTACTTCACTCAGTTTATCACAGAGGAGACCACGGCGAGTCTGAGGGACTTGCCACGACTCAGGGTGTTGATTCAGATGATTCGCGCGTTGATCTCAAATCCTGACATCAATGTCGAGCTGTACTTGCATCAACTGATGCCGAGCGTGGTGACCTGCGTCGTGGCGAAGCGGCTGTGTCAAAATTTGGACGAAGATCACTGGTCGCTTCGCGACGACGCGGCAAACACTGTGGCCTTTGTGTGCGCCAAGTTTGGCGCTGCGTACCCGAGTATTCAACCCAGGATCACGCGCACGCTCTTGCGCGCACTCTTAGACACCAAACCGCTCACGACGCACTACGGTGCCGTGCGCGGTTTACAAGCGCTCGGGCCCAAGGTTGTGCGAGAAACCATCATGCCCAACTTGCGCGCGTACATGACGAACACGCTCGAGCCCGCGCTTGAGGCGCCGAAGCCGCTGGACGATAGCGAGCTCAAAAACGCAAGCGAGGAGGATAGAAATATTGCTGTCGCAAAGGCGAAACTCGCGGTACTTCGCCATACCGACGCGCAGCGTGTCATGGGCGCTCTGCAAGAAGCCGTCGGCGCGTGCCTGCGAGATGAAATCGGCGATGCCGAAAACGCTGCGAGAGAGAAGCGACTCGCGGACCAACTCATGCGCTGGCACCGAATCGACGGCGCCGGACGCTTCGAAAAGGACGAGACCGCGACAGGGAAAGACGCGCCTGCGAAGAAGACGCCGGTGAGTCCGAACTCGCCGTCCCGCCAAGGTCGCGGCGCCACAGCGAAGGGCGCGAAATCCGCTGTCGTCCCCAAAGCCGCCCCGCTCGTTCGCGGTCGTCGCACCCGCGGGACGACACCGGACGACGATATTGGCGACGCCGCCGCCGCACACGCCCCCAACGTCGCCGTTGCGGAGACCCACGTCTAGTATTAGTAACGACCACGTCGCGACAAAGCGTAGAACAAATACCTGGACGCGGCGAGCCACACCGCACATCATGACGCGCGCGCTCGCCCACCCGAGTCAACACGCGCCGTCGACGTCCGTCTCGCGCGCGTTTCGGCGCCCTCGCGCGTCCGCGACGACGGTCTGCGCGACGACGAACGACTTAGAAGACGTCGCTGTTCGAGTGCGTGAGGCTCGCAAGCGGTTCACTCCCGATGGCGCCGCGGCGCCCGTCACCGCGCTCGACGGCGTCTGGTTGGACGTGAAACGCGGGACACTATTCATGTTGCTCGGCCCGAACGGGTGCGGGAAGAGCACGCTGTTGCGAACGTTAGCGGGACTGGGGACGTTGGATTCGGGCGAAGCGGACGCGCCGGAGCGCAAGGCGTTCGTGTTTCAAAATCCCGATCATCAGGTCATCATGCCCACGGTGGGGGCGGACGTGGGGTTTGGATTGGGTAGAAATCCAGACATGAGCGAGCGAGAGATCCGTGAGCGCGTGGTGAGGGCGTTGAAAACGGTGAACCTGAGCGACGAGGACGCGTACGAGCGACAGACGAGCACGCTGAGCGGCGGACAGAAACAACGCGTCGCGATCGCGGGCGCACTCGTGGAGGAGCCCGAGCTGTTACTACTAGACGAGTTGACCACTTTCTTGGACGAGGCGGATCAGCGACAGGTGATCGAATCCGTGCGAAGAGCTGTGGACGAATCGAACGGGCGCACGACGGCGATTTGGGTCACGCACAGGTTGGAGGAGTTGGAGTTTTGCGACGGTGCGGCGTACATGGAGAACGGACGGGTGCGAAAAGTCGGCACTGGTCGAGAGATTCGAGCCTTCATTCGCCAGATGCAAGACGCTTACGTCCCGGCTTTGTAATCGTTACGCGTTAGAACGCTCGTTTAGTGAAAACATCGAGAAACCCATCGCCACTCACCGTCGCGATTCAATCCCGATTGAATGTCCACCACCGACGCGACATCGTCGACGAGCGATGTCATCGACCCTTACGAGGTCTTGCAGCTCGAGCGCGACGCGAGCGACGAGGACATTAAACGAAACTATCGTAAACTCGCTCTCAAGCATCATCCAGACAAATGCGACGGTGACGACGCACAGTTCAAGCGCATCGCTCTCGCGCACAAGATTCTGAGCGATCCAAAATCGCGCGCGGCGTACGATAAGGGCGGCGTCGACGCCGTGCACGCGCCGGATGTGCTGGACGCAGAGATCGACATCAGTGAAGCTGGGTTCGGGAGCACGCTCGCGGCGTCGATGCTGAGCTCGCTCGGGGTGAACATCAAGACCGCGGTGCCGATGAAGGTGTTGGAAACGGTGCGAGCTGGCAAAGTAGCGATCGCGCACATTGATTTTGGACAAAAAGTGAGCGAGAGCGTGCGAAAGGGTGAGATTCGGTTGTTTCGATGCGAGGTAACCGAGGCGGACGCGAGACGAGGGGTCGTCGTGAGCGTCACGTCGCCGGCGGGGGATAAGTTTAAGATTTTGAAGTTTGATCAAGCGCGCGGGGCGATGAGCGGGTTGGAGGTGTCGTTGCAGGAAGTGAGCTCGAGGTTCGATTTGGTGAAGCCGAAACGCTCGCACGCTGGATTCTACTTCACCGGCTCGCAGAGCTTCAATTACGAGCCGATGCACGCGGTGAAGCTGGCGAAGTTGGAATCGAGGGATTTGGCGGTGTTTCATTCGCTCGATAACTGGTCGCCGCGCGAGTGTGTCACGATCGAGCCCGGCGAGCACGTCTTTGGCGTGTACGGCGACAACTTTTTTGATAAGTGCAAGTTCGAGATTGAAATCTTCGCTGTCACCGATGGTGGTGACTTAGACTTCTCCAAAATCAAAGAGGTTGAGACGAAGCTATCGAATAAGAAGCACGAGTTGATGAAGTTTGAGAAGGAATACCTGGCCGCGAAGGTTGTCTTTGAGAAGGCTGTGGTGAGACATCAAAGCGAAACGGAGGAAGTGAAGGCGCTCATAGCCGCTCGCGAGGCGGCGTACTGCTCCTTAACACTTCCTTCGCCCGCAATAGAGAGCGATGAGTCTGCGAGCGCTTCGAGCGGATTCACTATGCCGACTATCGATACGAGCGCGTTCACGAAGAACTTTTCCTTCTCGAACCCATTTGCGAAGAAATGAGTATTCGTTCGGGATCGCTTCAATCTTGTTTTTCGTCAGCGCTTTCTCGTATTGCGTTGTACATTTCATCGTTTTACATTTCGTTACCGCTACGCGGGTACCGGTACCGTAGTAATTCTTTCGATTGTATTCATAGTGACGTCATCGAGTCGTGATAGCGTGCCTCAAGTGAGCGCGTATTCCAGCGCCACCCTCGTGAACCTCTCATTCACTCCTCGTGCTGATCGTGATAGAATTTGAGTGCCGTGTCTTCAAATAAAGTGCACGCCGCGACCTGCGACAACGCGAGCTTGGCCGCTCTCTGATCTCCGTGCCCTCGAATGGTCATCCTATATTCTCTTCCTGGTCGAAACGGCAAACCGAACACGTCGTGATCAAAGTGCTCGTCAGACGATCGCCCACTCGACTCATTCGGACGCCGATCGTCATCGGCATCCGTGTCCCACTCGGGGTTAATGTACGTCGGCGCGATGGATTGCGGGTGACTCGTCAAAAAATCGTAGACCAAATCGAACGTCTTGACACGTGGCGCGGCGTAATCCAAAGACGGCGCCTTGGCCGTGATCTTCCACTCCGCTGACGTCAAGTGCTCGATGCGCTCGTTTTGTTCCTCCACTATCTGTTTCACTAATTCGGCGTTGTGCTCGCCGACGATCTCCTTCCAATCTCTTTCCGCGCTCGCCGGTGCGTCTTCGATCGATTCGAGAGTGCGCGCGCGACGCAATCTCGCCAGTCCCGCGTTCACAACCATCATCGCGAACACGCTCGCCAGCGTGATGAACAACTCACCCGAAACGCCCTTTCTGCTTCCCCCATTCTCTCGCCCGACGACGACGCGCGTCGACAAACGATGCGCCTCTGATCGTGCGACTTCGATCGATCGAACCGATCGAACCGCCGCAAAACGCTCACCCGTCCCATTCGTCTCACTCGCTCGAACGACGCACCCCTCGCCCTCGGCCTCGACCGTGGTCGTCACCGTTTCGCTCTCGATCGATCGCCCGACGCCGAATCCGAACTGTCGCGCGCGCTCCGCCTCGCGCGTCCTAAAGTTGGCACCCGTCCCCGTCGCGCGCGCGCGCGACCCGACACCCTCATCGCACACCCTCTGCGCGTGCGCCTCCCTCCCGATCTCGCACGTCACCAGGGCGCAGCACCCACGTCCATCGCCGCCCTCCGCGTCGCCGTCGTCGTCGTTCGCGAACGTGACGTCTCCGAACACGAGCGCGGTCGGCGACGCGAACGATTTCAGATTCATCCTCGCCGCGCGCGCGTCGCCGCTCGAACCCGTCGCCACCGCGCGCGCCGCCGCGCACGCCGCGAACGCCGCGCACGTCACGCGCGCGGCCCGTCGTCGCGCGCTCGCACGTTCGCCGCCGCGCATGCGCGCGACGCTCTGTCGTCAGTCGTCGTCGCGAATCATCATGAACGACGACGACGCCGACGTCGACCCGGCGCAGCGCGTGATTCGCAAGACGTACCGAATCGCGAAGCGTTCGATCGCGGAGCTCGTGCGGGGGTACTTCGCGCACAACGCGAGCGCGAGGACGGCGTGCGAACACTTGATGCGCGTGAGCGGAGAGACGATGGAAAATCTTACCGACGCTGAGTACGTCGCTCGGGAGACGCCGCTCGATCACCTGGCGTTTCGATCGCTGGGGACGAAGGATATGGGGATCGACGGGGTGTGTGAGCGCTTCGAGGCGTGCGGGTACGTTTTGTGTGAGGAGAGCGAGGACGGACCGGCGGCGACGTATCGGTTTCCGGAGAAGAGAGTCCGCGCGCGGTGGATGCGGCCACCCGAGACGCCTATCGGAGAGATCGCGCTGCCGAGGATCTTCGTGAGTGAGTTGGTGTTGGAAGAGTGCGACGCAGATCTGAGGAGTTTGGTGGAGGGGGTACTGGCGCGCGTCTCGGATGGGAAGGTGTTTCAGAGCGGAGAGTACGCGGATGGACGCATCGCTCGATGGCAATTACCGGCGGCAAGCACGTACGCCAAGCTCCAAAAGTTGAGCGAGTACGCAAGTTGGACGCTCTTGCACGGCTACGCGGTGAATCACATCGCGGTGAGCCTGTTTCAGTTGAGGAAAAAGTATCCCGAGACGCCGATACGCGCGCTCGAGGACGTGGATAAAGCGTTCGCGGCAAACGCCGCACTGGCGAGGAAGCCGTGGAACGACCGAGGAGGCAGGATCAAGCGCTCACCGTCGGGCTTGTTGTTGCAAAGCTCTTTGATGTCCGAGCCACATCGATTCAACCTTTACAAACAGACGCAAGCGATTCGGAACAGATACGGCAGAGACGACGAGGAGGAAATTTTCAAGGAGTACAAGCTTCCTGGATCTTACATCGAATTCGTTCAACGCATGCCCAGGCCTGAACATGCGGATAAAGCGTTCGAGGAACTTAATGAACAGGATTTGCGCGACGGTTTCGAGTCGAGTAATGCGGACCAGATTTTTGAGTCGACGAGCGTAGTCTTGGCGTCGGCACAACGTAACCAGAATCCGCCGATATCTGGCGCCGCAGCACCGTCGGAGCCGCCAGCGGGACCACGTTCTGGTGCTCCACAGGCTGTGGCGCCACGGATACATGCGAAGACAGAGCGAGTGGACAATATGCCGGGAAGGGGAAAACAGGGCAACGCGGACGTCATCGATTTGACGTAGCGTATTTGGAGTCGGATTAAATGATAATGTAATCGTCCGCGAGTACCAAAAGGGCGAGTGTAACACTTGTAGGAAATGGTTGTTCGTTCTTTTACAATGTGCATGAGCTCACGCGCGCCCAGTTTCCCACGATTTCTTCGGAGTTTCATTCTTCCAACTCTCGAACGGGATCCATAGGCAGCTGAGGCAAATCATCGCGAAGAAGGAGTATATGAAGATGTTGTACTTGAAAATCCAACCCAGACCCTTGAAATTTTCAATATTCCCACCAAAGATGCCTTCCACCGCCGTCTCCGCTGTGTACACGCTGAACACTTGCGCGCAGAATTGCACGACCGACAAACATCCGAGCATAATCAGGCCAGTGTTGAACAGCAGAGAGCTCATGCTAGTGCGCCCGATCTTCATGGGATATAAACTCAAGAAGATGAAGCGCACTCCCAATCGTGTGTTACCCTTGATCAGGCAGGCAACCAAGTAAAAACAAAATATCGCAAACGATAACGTGCCGAAGAGCGACCATACGCCGTCCATCCAGATGAAGAACGAGTTCAAGAATGGGTGCGCCGCGGGTTGAATGAGCACGGTGAGTACGATGTGGGTCGTCCAAAACACGCTTAGCAAGACGCTCAAACATCCGAGGAATAAACGGAGGTAAAACCCGAGCACCATCATTAACCACGTCGCTTCCCGCTGCTCGCCTTGCGGGAACACTCTTCTCAATTCAACTTCGTCGTCCTCTAAGTCGTTCAGTTTGACTTGCAAGCAGTGAAGCTCTGTTTTAGTCTTTCTCGTTCTTCCGCTCTCGCGTTGTTCTTTTTGCACGGCTTTGATCTGAGCGTGTATGCTCTGCGCGTCGCGTGCTATGATTGTCGCGCAGCGAATGTACTCGCTCTTTGTGATAACCTTCATCGGACGGTAAATGAAGCCCTTAATGAGATCCATCGGAAGAGCGACCACACCGACGCCAGCGTAAATCATGAAAATCACCCAGGACACTATGGAGGCGACGGCGATGACGTAGACTATGAACGTCGGTCGCACGGCAAACGTCTCTGTCCCGACCTCGGCGCCGTATGCGCTGCACGCGGTTCCACCCAAGCTCCCTGACGACGTGGAGAAGTCCGTGGCCGATGTGATCAACGCCGGAAGCGCGATGCATGCCGTGGCACTCGAGAGCGCGGAGTTCGACAGCAAACCCATCCCCGACACCACGCTCTTCAACTGAAACTCGGCTTCGCCGCCAAAGTAGTACGCGATGAGCATCGCCATGATCAACACCAACCCCATCGAAATCGTCCACATCGTCGCGCTCACCACCTTCTTCAACTGCGGCGCGTCCGAATCCTGCTCGTAATAAAACAGCGCCCACGGGATCACGGCGAAGATGTATATTATCATCGTCGTGAACGTCGCGTACCACAGCGCCTCCATCGGCAGCGTGTACCGACACGCGCTCTCTATGATGGACCCATCGCACGCCGCTCGGTTCGCCACGTCCAGCGGCAGCAACAAAATCGACAAAACCGCAATCGTCAAACCGGTGATCACCACAACCTTCGGAAACCACGCCTGATTACGGTCATCCGGGTGCTGGAAGTGCACCAAGACGTACACGTTGCACAGCAACGCGAGCGCCGACACCACGACGGCGACGATGATCAAAAACCTACGCACCGCGAGCGCGCGCGCGCGACACGACTCAGTCTTCGCCCGAGCGCGCGTTCGCTCGCCCGCACGCGCGCGCGCACCGTCGCGCGCGCGAGTTCAATTTCAATCCACCACGCGTCGCGCCCGATCGACATCGCGCCCGCCGCCGTCGCCCCCCATCGTCGCCAGCGCGACGCCCGACGCGCGGGTCGATCGCGCACCAGTTATACGTCTCCGTCGCCATCGCCCGCGCGCGCCCGCGTCCGGCGCGACGTCCGCGATCGACGACGACGCGCGTGATTGTGCGCGCGCGAGACATCACCGACCGCGCGAGAAGATCATCATTCTCGCGCGATCGGCGCCGGGCGACGCGCGCGGCGCGCGCGCGAGACCTCGGACGGGGGCCATGGGACGACGGGACGCCGACGATGCGTCGCCGGCGTCGACGGGGGAGGACGTCGTGGTGAATCCGGCGTTGGCGCGTCGACGGGGCGCGGGTGGCGGGACGCGGGGGACGGGCGGTTCGGGGACGTCGGGAACGGACGCGGCGTCGGCGTCGATGCGCGAGCGGTCGTGGGACGACGCGTCGAGCTGGGAAGGAGAGGCGTCGTACGGAAGAAGTGTGAGCGACGGGTTCGAAGGGTTCGCGTCGAGAACGAGCGAGGAGCCGCGAGAGGACGACGCGGCGAGCGATGGGCGAGGCGTGCGCAGAGTGAGTTCGTGGTTTCTAGAGAGCGACGACTCAGGGAGAGGTGAGAAGAAAACGAAACGGCGTCCGTCTTCGTCGATGTCAAAGACGCAGGCTGCTGCTTCGGCGGCGCCCGAGGAGCCGAGAAGGGCATCGAACGCGGCGTCCGCGAAGACGTTGCTCGCGGCTTCGTCGCAACCACATACGCCCCGCTCCGATACGTTCGGCTCGAAACGGTTGCAGGAAGAGGATGAGCGCGTTTGGCGCTTCATTTTGTGTCATCCAGCGAGTCCGCACGCGAGAGCCGTCACGAGGGTCGTGAATCTGCTCATTTTAGTTGTCGCATTCATCGAGCCCGCATCTTTGGCGTTCCGAAACGAACGCCGGGAAGTACTGTCCAATTATCAATGGATCGACGTCATCGAGATTCTATTCTCGATCGTGTTCTGTGTGGACATATTTATGAACTTTTTCAGGCCGTTGGAGAAGTACGGGAAACTCGTCTGGGATATGAAAAAAATCGCAAAAGAGTATCTGAGGGGCTGGTTCGTTCTGGACTTTCTCTCGTCGCTTCCATTCGATCTCATGTTTATTTCCAAAACGCACGATAACAGAGATGTATCGCGCGTGATTGCCGGCTTGGGATTGTTACGTTTACTGCGCATGTATCGAGTGCGACGAATGATGAGCGAATTCGAGAGAAACTCAAATCTTCCATACCTAGTATTACTCAGCATCAAGTTCGCGTTGCTCATCGGTCTGGCGGCGCACTGGAGCGCTTGTCTTCTCTACTACATCGCGCGCATCCAGGAGTTCAACGAGAACACCTGGGTGTACGCTGTCGATCCAGAACTTCCAAACATGGCGTTTTACGACGTGTACACGACGGCTTTATACTGGTCCGTCGTCACGCTCACGACGGTGGGCTACGGTGACATAAGTCCGGTGAGCACTAGCGAGCGTGCGGTCGCCATGGTCGTCATGATCATGAACATGGGTGTCACGGCGTACATCTTGGGTAACGTGACGCAACTAGTGACGAAAGAGGACGCCACAATTATGGCATTCCGCGACCACACGGGCGCACTTCAGCGCTTCATGCGAAGGAATGATATTCCAGACGCGGTTCGACAGAAGGTTGATGCGCACATCCAGCTCGAGTTTGAGATGGGCTGCCGCGACGATGAAAAAGTACTGAATTTTTGTCCATCAACAATTCAGTCCGAGCTAAGGCACGCACTGTACCAGCAGTACGTCCAAGAGAGCCCCATATTCAGAGAAGTTTCGCCTGTCTTTATCCAACACTTTTTGGAGTGCATCACAGTGGAATATTTTCATCCAGGAACTTTGTTGACGTGCGAAGGCTTAGACGCCACAGCAATGTTCTACCTATGCCTTGGCAAGGTGGACATCGTTTCTGAGGACTATTTGACCAATTCTACGCTTGCAAACAAGATTGAAACCGTTTTCCCCGGAGAATGGTTGAATATTGCCGCCGTTCTTTGCGGTAAGACTTGCTTTCACACCAGCGTCGTGCAGTCAACGTGCAAGCTCCTCGTCGTCTCAACGAACAAACTGCAAGACGTACTGCGACGGTTCCCTATAGATACAAAGCACATCATGAAAGATCTCCTGATACAATACCGGGACGAGATGAAAGAGTGCCGATCGCAAGACAGCCGTGGATCTCTGTACGCTGCATTCATCAACGCGCTCGAGACGAAGCGCTCGGAGCTGAACGAGGTGGAACTGCATCAGCTCACTCTGGCATGCGTCACCGGAGATGTCGCGGACCTGGACATGGCTCTCAACGATAATCCACAGTCCGTTCACCTCACGGATGCGGCGGGAAGAACGTTACTCATGACAGCGGTCGAAAATAAGCAAAAAGAAGTAGTGAAGCTCCTTCTCAGGCGCGGTGCAGATCCAAACACTTTGAGTAAGGCCGGATTTTCAGCCCTCTCACGCGCGGTATCTGTGGCGAGCCTTGAGTTGGTGAAGCTCCTCGTATCCGCCGGTGGTGTCTTCACGGAACCAAGCGAGCAAGTGAGCGTGCACAATGCAATCGCGCAGGGTCAAATTCAACACCTCAAACTGTTGGTGGAAGCTGGAGTGTGCCTGCACAACCAAGACTACAACGGGAGTACGGGGCTTCACGTTGCGGCGCGCACAGGATCAAATGCAGCTATCGAAATATTGCACCGGGCCGGACTCGAAGATACGTTTGTCGATAAGGATGGTCGAACGGCGTTGGATGTTGCCGAGATCTCGGGTAACCCGGGATCGGTTAAGCTTCTCAAGGATATGCAGATCTCGAGCCACACGAAGTCAGAGCCGAGAGAAGACTGATAGTTGTCTCAAACAAAGACGCTCGCACGGATGACTGATATCCAAAACCATGTCGAAGCTACGCCATCGGCGCCACCGCTTGCTTCGTGCGCAGTTCAGACGGATTTTACGGATAACAACACGACAGTGGTGACGCAAAGAGATAGCGACCACAGTCTCGCGTTCGAGTGGTCTGTCGCCGGCATCGGGCTTATTGGTTTCGTCGTAATCGGCTGTTTTGCCGTCGCGGCTAGCTTTACCGACGCTCGCTCGACGACACGCTCAAATATGTTTACGCGACGTCTCGAGACGTACAAGTTATTGAGATGCGGGCCCGCGTAGGAGACGAGTAATACTGCGTCACGAGACGAGATTCACGGCGCGGCGATATCGATATCAAACTCATCATAGCAACAACAGCTACCGATACTCGTCGTATGAAATGTATAGCTAAACTAGACTGTCCCCGTGAACATGAGCGACATGAACGCGCCAAGACCAAACGTTGTACCCATGAAAATCCCGGCGTTTGTGACAGCGCGAACCATGTCACTGGACTCCTTTGGCACGCACACTGACTTGAGCACGTTAGTGACATCGAAAATTCGGTGCGATATTCCGACGTAGATGTACGAGCAAAATATTAAGTTCAACAGCGGGTACCCGGTGACTAGGGACATCAGCGCTTTCGGCTGTCCGTTTGGAACGCCCGCCGTGCTCAGCCATATGTGGAATTGCGCGATGTACGTCTCCAGCGTCACTTTACCGCATATGCAGAACAGTTCGATGTGATGCTTTCGTAACGCCTTGGTCGCATTCCGCAAGAGGATGAACGCCGTGATAGGAATCCAGCTCGTGTATGGATGCCACTCGTTGTACGCGAACTTGTCCATCTTCATGAAGGTTTGCCACCACCACAAAAGCGTCATCGACGCCACAATAATGATGCCTCCCTGATATATATACCGCTCCCGTGTGGATTGGCGATCATCGATCCACTTCAATACCGCCTCATATCGCGGGTGCACGTACGCGCACATCATCCCGTAAATCCAAACGTAGCGATCCAAACCAGATCGAAACCTCCACTCGTGCAACGGATCGCCGTGCGGTTTGGCGGGATTCGTGTACCCAAATATGAACACGAACGGCCGGAACACGCGTTTAAACAACCCCGGGACCTCCCAGAGCGTAACGCTTAGGAGGAAGCAACAGGCAAACTTGGCATAAACCCACCTCGGATCACTATTCTTCTCTCGACCGATCGCCAATGCGCCGAACACAAAGAGCGTGAATAGCGTGTGCAAGGGACAAATGTAGTACAGCATGTAATCGTTCTTCATCACCGCGCACGTAACGAACACGAAAAAGTTTAATCGCCACATCATCTGCGCGAATCGCGTTGCGCTGAAATCCTTCTTGACGTAATAAAAAGAAAAGTTCCCAAACCCCGTCATCCAGACGTACGCCGCGATGAACACGCGAATCAAATTATACATCTCCCCAGCATCGAAGTAGTGGTACAGTAGGAACAACACCTGCATCCAACCCTTCATCTCCTCTGTCTGCTCGCGATGCAGCGCGCTCGTGCTCTTACTTTTCTTCAGCGCCGTTTTCCAACCGTACGCCGCCAGCGCGACAAAAACAGCCAGAAACAGATCCCTATCGTACGCCTTCTTCGCGTCTCGCACCAGACCGCTTCGATCACAGAACCAAAATAAGAACATGATCACTCCGAGCTCCGCCGCCGCCTGAATCGCCGGTCTGTTCTCTCGCAGCGCGATCGGATCGAGCATCGCGCACGCGGCGAAACCTCTCGCCCCACCGCTCGTGCTCCTTCTCTGTCCTCGCTCGTCCACGTCATCCTCCACGGCATCATCGACGCGCGCGAGCCCACTCTCGGCGTCTTCCGCCTCGTTCCCGACCGCGTTCACGAGCGCGACGCCGTCACCATCGCGTTGCGAGCTCGTTGTTTGCTTCGATCCGATCGCTCGCGCGTCGCAGTAGAGCTCCAAGAGGAAGAAATACCCCAGCGCGATCGCGACGCCGTACAGCGCCGATTCGCGGAACATCTCCGCCCGCGCGCTCGCGCCGTGGACGCGCGCCGCGGTCGGCGCGGCGACGTGTGCGGCGTCGTCGGGCTTTTGAATCAAAACACCATGCGTCTTTTGGAGTAACGAATCGCACAGTGCGACGCGCGTCGACGCGCGTCCGTCTCGCGACGCCGCGTTCGTCGCACATCGTTCGCGCGTCGTCGTTCGCGCGCGTCGAACCGTCCGCGATCGCCCGAGAGGTTTAAATACACGACATGCGTCGACGCACATCGAACGTTGGACGCGCGAATGAATACGATCGCGTCGACGCTCGGCGCGCGCGCGACGCCGAGCGCTCGGATGAGCACACGGAGGTTTTAGATGACGTCCGCTCGGTACCGCCGAGAGTGCGAGCGGCGCACGAGCGCTTGGAGACGTTGACGCGCGAGCACGCGGCGGACGTCGAGCGCGCGCTGGACGCGTTGCTGCGCGAGCTGGACGCGGAAAGAGACGCCGCGCTGGATGAGATCGAGCGGACGCGACGAGAGGTGCTCCGAGGTAAGGATTTACTCGAGCGTGAGCGCAGGGATTTCGACGCGCGACGAGCGATGCAGGAGGATGAGCTCTCCAGGGCGTTCGCCGCACTTCGGGACGAGCGGGCCGAGTTGGAGAGAGAGCGCGCTCGAGTGGAGCGTGTCGTCGTCGCCGCGGAGGCGGAAGCGCGTGTGCACGAGAGGTACGCTCGGTCGGGGTCGATGGCGACGCGGTCGTTGTCGTACGCGGCGAGTCAGAGCCTGGGGGGGGACGTCGGCGGCGTGGAGGACTTGCTCGCGTTTGAGCGCGCGGAGGCGACGTCTTCGCGAAGCGGGATTCAGGGCAAGTCGAAGATCGATGCGTGGGTGAACGAGGCGATGGAAGAAACACCGGCGCTCGCGTCGCGGTCGAATCCGACGTCGCGTTGGAAACGGGCGAAAGATCGCGTGAACACGCTGACGCGCGCAGTGGAGAACGCGTCACTCACGAAAACAGCCGAGACAAACGCCGGGCTCGGCGTCGCACCTGAGACCGCTCGCGCGTCGAATTACGATGGCATTGAACTTGTCGGACGAATATTGTCCATCGGCGGTCTCGAGCGGGGAAGCGACAAACCGCTGAGTGACGTGGAATGCATGAAACCGGGAGAGTCGGACGCAAACGGGTACACCCAGTGGAAACCGTTCCCGGCGCTGAACACTCCCAGGGCGTACGCGGCGTGTTCGACGACCGCGATCGGCGGCGCCGTCGTCATCGGTGGTAGTGATGGGAACGAAGCGCTCAGGAGCGTCGAGGAGTATCGCGAGAGCGTGGGGAGGTGGAGAGTCGTCGATGCAATGAGCGTGCCCAGAATCTGGTGCGGCTCAACCATGATCGATGGCGTCACCTTTGCCTGCGGAGGATACGACGGTGAGTACTACTTGCACTCCATGGAGGCGAACAAAACGTTTGGATCATTCGACATCGGCGACGCGTCGATCGACGCGAACGGCGTCGGATCTCAACCGTCATCCTCGTGGGTGACGTGCGCGCCGATGAGCGAAGGACGCGCCACGCTCGGCGTCGCCAGTCTCGGTGGAAAGTTGTTCGCCGCGGGTGGATTCAGCGGTGCGGGTGAAATATTAGATTTGTGCGAGACGTACGACCCGCGTGCAGACGCGTGGACCACAAGCGTTCCGCTCAAGCATAAGCGTCGCGATTTGGGAATCGCGAGTCTAAGCGCGCGTGGATTCCTGCTCGCCGCCGGTGGCCGCGACGAGCGAAGCGTGCTGAACCTCGTTGAGGCGTACGATCCCCGCGATTCAGCGCGCGGATGGCGCGCGCTATCCTCGATGCAGTATCGTCGCCAGCTTCACGCCACGGTGGTTGATCCATCCGGTGATGCCGTCTTCGTGATCGGTGGCTTCGACGGCGTGAGCGCCATCTCCGCGGTGGAAGTGTACGATGTGCGCGCGGACAAATGGCGCGAGGTTGCCCCATGCTCATCGGCTCGTCTAGGATGCGTCTCGTGCTGCATCCCGTAGAGGACATAAGCAAGTTACATGCTCTAATACTAGTTGTTGTGTCAATCCGAATGCTACTGAATCTAAGTGTTAATGGGACGCTCTGCTTGACCATGTCTATTTTTCTTCGTCGATCGGCTCTTCCTTGGAGGGCGAGCGTTTGCCTTCTTCGCCTTCTTCAGAATGTCTCGGTGGCGGCGTGTTCATCATGAACACGTCCCGCATCGATGGCCTACTCGTCAAGGACTTCGCAGGGGGCTTGATCGTCATTTCCTCCATGACCTCAGTGGCAGGTGGCTGATCCAGAGACAAGTTTTGCTTGGAGAACGTGCGCGCGAGCGACTTCATGACTCCCGGAGAAGCCGCTTTTTCCTCTTCTCTCTTCTTCTTTGCGGCCTTTTGTTTCGCCACTTCCTCTTTCATTTTCTTCGACAGCACAGCACCGAGCAGGCCCGTCAGCGAAGCTTCGTTTTCGTGCGAATAGTCCTTCGTAAACGGTAACTTGTGTTTCTTGCTGGACTTGGCTGGCTTTGTCATACTTCCTCCCATGGACCACTGACGCTGCTCCGCGCGCATCCTGATCGCGTTCATGCCGCGCATCCACCCAGTGATTGCTTGCTGATGTTCGCTCTCGCGCGCAACGTTGTGCAAATGAGTCGTGAGCTTCGCTTCTGGAATCGCTTCGTGGTCGTAGTCTCCCGACGCCACGACACGCTCAGCGTCTTTTTCCAGCAGAGTTAAATCGTAAGCCGCCACCTCTGCGGCGTCCTCCGAACTCATTCCTTCCTTTGCGCGCTCCAAATACGCAGCGAGGGCCGCCTCTTTAGTGATGCCCAGTTTATCGGCGTACTCTTGCAGAGACGTCGCGCAGTGAGAACCGACGGTGGAGGTGATTGCGTAAACCGGCAAGATGAACAACGCGCTGTGCATCAGCACACAGAAGTCCAACGCGAATAAACCCCAACCAAGCCCCACGCCCATTCGAGCGTTAGAGCTCAGCCACTTCTTATCTTGCCACTGGCTGAAGATCAGCAAAGAGAGCGAGATTGCGTTTTCAAAGAGGACAAACTGATAAATCTTGAGCATGAGCCGCGGTCTGCCTAGCCAGAAGAAGTTTTTCGAATCGATCTCCTTTCGCAGCTCTCGACGCTTCTGCGACTTTGTCTTCTCGACGTGAATGTCCATGTCGTCATCTTCCTCTTCCTCCGAGAGGAAGTTTTCGTTGAAGCGTTCGTATGATGCCTGCGCCAGGCGCAGGGCCACGCTCTCTAGCAAAGTCCCAACAAAGAGCATCAATCCCATGCACACCAGACCGGCCGGGAGCATGAATACCTCGGGCAGAGTGACGAACAAAGTCGCCATGCACCACATGAGCGCCGTCATCCCGATGATTGAGCTCATGTCCTCCTCCATGGACTCTCTCAGGTAGTCGTAAAAGTTGAAATCCGGCGTCGCCCCAGTGCGCTCCAGGAACAACCTGCGCAACGACAGATACATGGGTTTCGTCACGCTGAACCGAAACTGCGCCCAGAACGCGCGCCACATGAGATTCACCAACCCGGTGGCGTTCCGGGGATTTATCTTCGGATTAAGCGCTCCCACTTTCGCCTCGCCCTCCGTCTCCCACTTTCGCCACTGCCGAAGCTTCCACGAGCACACCGCCGTGCTCACTCCCACGTAAATCACGTGCGTGCACGCCAAGACAAAGATAAAAATATGCGTCTGGTGCAACGTCGTCAACGACCACAACGGCGCCTCACCCTTCGGGCAGTAATCCGTCCCGTCGCTCCCCGTCTCCGTCACGCAAATTTGCATCAATCCATCCTGAAGCGCCGTCAAGACCAACGACAACATCCCGAGCAACATCAGCTCCACCTGGACGTGTTCGAACACGTGCAACAACGCGCTTCGTTTATTTCGCGCCATGTGCGCCGCCGCCGCGGAGAGACCACGCGCGAGCGCGATCGAGAGCACGGCGAGCGACAAAAAGAGACCACCGAGTTTATATCCCTTCGTGCCGCTCCACCCCCCTTCGTCGGCGTCGCCCGCCATGTCCACCCCCTCGCGCGCGCGCGCGGGGTCTCTCGCGCGCGCGCGGCGTCGACCGGCGCCGCGCGTCGGTCGATGCGCGCGTCGGTCGACGCACGGGTGTCTCACGTGTGCCACATCTCCATGCGCCCCATTCGTATACGGACCGAGTGTCCGACATGCATATATATCATACACCTAAGCTTACATAGCTCTATGTCCCACAGCGTACGTGCCGAATGTCCGAATACGCGCACGCACCGCCGCGGACGTCGAGGGGTCCCTCCGACGCGCCGCCCTCGGACCGTCTCCGCGCCAGAGCGCTCCGCCTCGACGCCCGCGGCGACGCGCGCGCGGGAGACCGCACCGATTCCCACGCGCGCGTCCGCGTCTTCGCCGCGCGCGGGAGACCGGGACGCGTGACCGCGCGCCGAGGCGATCGGGACGCATCGAAAAAGCGATTGTTGAAAAAGGCATCGAGACGAGCGGCGAGGGAAAGCGACGACGACGGGGGCGATGCCGAAGCGCCTGGTGTCGCAGGGAATGCTCCCGGATGTGTTCCAGCAGTACATCATGAAATACCTGGACGATACGGATTGTAACATCCTGTCGAGGGTGTCGCACGGGTGCCTGGACGCGGTCATCGAGAGCGGGCGGGACCCGGTGTGCCCGATGCGGGTGTCGAGATTCATGTCGAGCGTGAGCATGCTGCAGTGGGCGAAGGAACAGGGCGTGGGATGGGATTGGCGATTGTGTCGAGCGGCGGCGGCGAGTGGGAACATCGAAGCGCTGATGTGGTTACGGGAGCAAGGTTTCTATAGCGGGCCAAAGCCGGGGGAGTGGGGGTACCGGGACGGGTGCCCGTGGACGGCGGAGACGTGCGTGGCGGCGGCGAGAGGGGGGTTCTTGGACATACTGAAGTGGGCACACGCCAGGGGGTGCCCGCTGAACTCGGCGGTGTTCGCGAACGCGGCGAATAATGGACACTTTGAAATGTTGAAATGGTTGCGCGAGCACGGGTGCCCGTGGGACGACATGACGCCGATTTGCGCGGCGCGGGGCGGGCACTTGGACATTTTACGCTGGCTCAAAATCGAGGGATGCCCGTGGGGATCGGCCGTGTGCGCAAAGGCGGCGAAGAACGGTCAGCTCGCGGTGTTGAAGTGGTTGAAACGGCACAACTATCATTGGCACTCGAGCGCAATTCAATACGCCGCGGAGGGCGGGCACTTGGAGGCGCTCAAGTGGCTCCGAGCAGAGGGTGAGCAGTGGGACGAGCAGGCGGTGTGGGACGCAGCGAAGGGAGGTCACTTGCACGTGTTACAGTGGTTGCGCGAACAAGATTGCCCGTGGCCGCACTCGGCGGGCGACGTCGCCGCGCGCTTTGGGCACCTCGACTGCTTGAAGTTTTTGCACGCGCAAGGGGGTATCCTTCACGATTGGACGTGCCAAGAGGCCGCGGTTGGCGGTCACCTGGACATGTTAAAGTGGCTGCGCATGCAAGGTTGCCCGTGGAATGTGATGACGGCGGTGCAGGCGGCGCGTCACGGCCACCTCGAGGTGCTCAAGTGGGCGCACAAGCAGGGGTGCCCCGTGAACGAACGCGTGTGCGCCGCCGCGGCGTACGGCGGACACGTCGAGTTACTTGAGTACTTGCGCGCCGAAGAGGTGCCGTGGGACGAGCAAACGTGCGCACTTGCGGCGCTCGGCGGTCACCTGAGCGTCCTTCAGTGGGCTCGCGCGAGAGGATGCCCTTGGAACATGTACACGTGCGAGTATAGCGCGTGGGAGGGAAACCTTCACATTCTCAAGTGGGCGCGTCAACACGGGTGCTTGTGGAACTCTCGAACGTGCGCGTTCGCTGCCATGGGCGGACACTTGGATATTTTGAAGTGGCTTCGACAGCACGGTTGCCCTTGGGATGGATGGACGATTCAAAAATCGACGGAGGAGGGCAACTTTGAAGTTCGCGACTGGGCCGCAAAGCACGGATGCACGACAACGTCGGCCTCGACCGAGTTCAACCTCTCCATCGACCCCAACGACGAATTTTTACAGGCTTTGGATGGTTAGGACCATCGTTTACAGCACATATATTACTCTAACAGCGCTTTTACGCGAGCGTTCGAGCTCCACGATATCGAGCTCGCGTCGTCTCGCGCGCGCGATTTTCGCTGTCACCTTGCGCACACTTGTGACTTGTAAAACAGTCGGCTAATAGCTAGTACTACCACCAATCAGATGGTCAGCATCTCTAACGCGCGCGATGCGACGTCACCCGCGCGCGCATTTGATAGTTCCTTTGCCTTTTCAAAGCATTCTCGCGCCCGCGACAAAGCGTCGTCAAGTGCCTCGCCCGCCAGCTTGTACGCCGAGCCCAGCTGCAACCACACGCGCGCCTCTTCCTCGGCGCCCGCCTCGCGCGCCTTACCGAGCGCGAACTGCTTATGCAGATTGAACGAGTCGCTCTCGCTCCCACTCGCTAATAAAAACGCGGTCGCAACATTTCCATGCGTCTGCGCCAACGCCGCGGGCAAAGTCGCGGCGTCCGTCTCCATCACCTTGAGCTCACGCAACCAACATCTCGAGGCGTAATCCGGTCGACCCGAGCTCAGGAGCGCGGATCCCGCACGATTATACGCTCGCGTCGCGTCCGCGTTCCTCCCCAAGCGCTCAGCCGCTTCTCCGGCTGTGCTCAACAAAGGCGCACATCGTTCCCAGTCGCCGATGTCGTGTAAAATTGTTCCGCACTCCAAAAGCGTCGCGCACTGCTCGCCTTCGTCAGTGTTCTCGCTCGCGCACTCCAGCGCCGCCGTGAGCTCTTTTCGGCACATCTCCTTCTCATTTTTCACCTTGTGCGCGCGCGCCGCGAGCACGTGCGTCATCGCGCTCTCCGCCCCCCCCTCTCTCCGCGCCCGCTCCAGCGCCGGCGCTAAATAGTGCGCGCACTCGTCCGGTCTTCCGTCCACCAGATACGCCCTCGCCAGCGTCACGCGCACCGCGTTCGTCAACCCCTCGTCCTCGTCCTCGATCGCGAACACGATCGCGTCCTCCAACGCGTCCACGATCGCGTCAAATCCATCCGGCGCCCGCCCTCGCCGCTCGCCCACCGCGCACGCGTCCCGAGCGTTCGGTAAAACCTCGCGCGCCACCCGTTCGCGCGCCGTCGCCGCCGCCGCCGCCCGTTCGCGCGCCGTGGGCATCCTCGGCGGTCGCGGCACCTCCACGCGCGGTCGCGACGTCGCGTCTCGCGCGCACACCACCGCGTGCGCGCGCCAAGACGCCCGTTGACACGCCGCGTTACAAAACCGCACTTTCCGACACGTCGAGCAGAGCAGGAGATGATTCGACGTCGTCTCGCAATTGAAACATCTCGGCGCGTCCTCGGCGTCGGTGTCGTCGTCCGAGGACGTGAGCGCGAACCGCGGGTCGACGATTAAGGGCATCGGCGACGCGACCGCGTCGGCGGCGCGCGCGCGCGAGTGATCGACGCCCCGGGACGCCCGTCGATCGGCGTCGATCGGCGACCGGTGGCGAAAATCGCGGTCGACCGGTGGTGAAAGGCGCGGTCGACCGGTGGTGAAAGGCGCGGTCGACCGGTGGTGCAAGGCGCGTCGACCGGTGGTGCAAAGCGCGCGTGGTCACGAAACCCCTGGAGCGTGTGCACACGCGAGTGACGACGCATCGTCGTCGTGCGCATCGCGCGACGCCGCGGACGCGCGCGCGCGAGGGGCGACCGCGAGCGATGGCGCGCGCGATGGCGCGCCCGGGACGCGCGCGCGCGGCGGCGACGCGGACGACCGTGGACGGCGCGCGCGCGGGACGGATGCGCGGACGTTTGCGTGGCGGAACGGTGCACGGGCGACGATGGCGCGCGACGGATCGGCCGCGGGCGATGGAGGACGGGCGCGGTGATGGAGACGTGCGTGTGACGCGCGCGCGCGTCGTGACGTGACTCGGGGAGTCGGGAGGGTGGGACGATGGGCGGGGTGAAAAGATGGATGCGAGAGACTGACGGCGCGCGCGCTTCGCGACGCAGGACGTGGCGCCGGCGTTGGAGAGTGATTGGCGGGAATTCCGAGCGCGATTACTCGCGCGTGAGCGCGAGGCGACGCCCGAGGAGCGCGCGTCGGCGATTTCGGAGGAGAATATGAAGGTGTTGGAGGCGCAGAACCCGAGGTTGGCGCAGGCGAAGCCGTGGGCGCACGTCATCGCGGCGCCGGAGAAAGGGTGCTTGCTCGTCGCCGCCGATCAGGAGTTTCGAATGTCGCAGCAGTACTTTCATCAAGCTGTGATTTTGGTGCTCGAACACCACGAGAACGGGTCGATGGGGATCATCTTGAATCGACCGACGCAGTATAACATGGGGTACGTCAGCGGCGAGCCGAGCGGACCGTTCGCGGAGAACGCGTTGTATTTCGGTGGTGACGTCGGCGACGGTACGGTGAGCTTTTTGCACGGGCGGGAGGATGTGAAAGGGAGCGTGGAGGTCCTTCCCGGGGTTTACCTCGGCGGTTACGAGAGCGCGTGCGAGTTGGTGCAACAGGACGGGTCGACGTGTCACCCGGATGAGTTCAAGTTTTTTGCCCGCTACTGCGGATGGGCGCCGGGGCAGTTGGAGAGCGAGTGCGAGCGCGGTGTGTGGTATCCAATCGCCGCGGCGAAAGAACTGTCGCTCAAGCAAGTGATTCAGCTCCCAAAACCGCTGTGGCGTGAAATTTTGGAACTTTGCGGCGGAGAGCTGGCGGATATCGCCGCGCGCGCGTACCAAGACGCCACCGATGAGTCGCCGCTCTCCGTGGATAATCTCGATGAGGAAAACTGATATAACAAAGTACGATAATGAGTAGTAGCGCACGCGATGCAACGAGAGAGAACATCTCCGAGAAGGTCCTGATTTGATTTAACGAACCATTTAATACGATTATTGATCGATCACGCAGTCACACTTCTCGCGCAGCGATTTTCTTCGAAACGTAGTCAGTGAGAAAGAAATCATCCGAACGTCCCGCGTAGAGCGCTTCGATGTCAGCCTTTTTCCCGACATCGTGCATTATTCGTAACTCTTCGCGGAACGAGCAAAGCGGGTGCGCGTCGTCGCCCTCGAGCGCGTTTCGAATCAGCGCAGCGTCTCGCGTCGTCAAATCTTGCATCGCGTCCGCCGCGACATCACGTAAATCTTCCGAACGCAAGCCTATCCACGTGAGCGGAACGACGAACTCCGCGGCGTCGATGGAGCTTCTTTTGCTACCGGAGGAGTACGTGGCGAGAATCCAGGCACCGTGTGGATTCCAATCCACCAGTCCAAAAAATTTGGCGCCGGATCCCTCGAGCACAGTCTCAAGAAGCCACAGAAACTTTCTTGTTGCGACGTCGGGATAGCCCTTTGCCGTGATGAGCACGCACGGAAGGTACTCATATATTCGTTCAGCGCACAACTTGTTGAAAACGGCGTCTTTTTCGACGACGATGACGTACGCGGCGTCGCTGTGGATGGAACACGCGTCGAGCTCGAACAAGTCGCCAGAGATGGGCCACCCTTCGGCGGTGCAGTCAAATCGCTGTCCGCTCGCCGTCTCGATGTGACACCGTCCACACACCATCCCCTTTGACGTTGCGATGATTCCTAGCGCGCATCGCGGCGCGCTCAGGGCGAGGGACAGTTTTCGAATCGTCGCCTGTAACTGTTTCTCGCTCGTTCGCTTTGGCGCCGATCGAGCGTTCATGACATAGTACAACTCTCGTAACGTCATTGACGATTCGCAGTTAGATCGCCGCAACCCTCGCGCGAGGACGTCTGCGACGTCCCAAAATCGCTCGAACGTCGTGCCGTCACCCTCATACGCCGCGCCGACCGAGACGCCGACGGACCCGCTTTTGGTCGCAGGCGCATTCTCGATCGAATCGGCCGCGCGCGCGTCCGACGCACCGAACAGCACATCCTCTACGAACGCACGCGCCATGGCTTCGATTCGTCGCAGCGCTTCCCCGCGCGCGTTGCACTGCGTGGCAAAGAGGTTGTCAAACCCTGGAAGCGCTCCGTCGTCGTCGTCGTACTCGAACGCGTCGAGCGCGCGCGCTGCGCGATCCCAACCGTCACAGCCGCGCGCGAGCGCGTGGTAGTCCTCAAAGTCTTGCGAATCGTACGCGAATCGATCAAAGTCGGGAGCGCTCATGACGTCGATGTGTGAGCGCGATGCGATCGTTGACGCACTCGAGTGCGTCGCGTCGGGCGTCGACAACTGTGGTTGGGGCTGGCGGCGCGGCGGCGGCGATGCTAAAACGTCGCGCGTTTGATTTCAATCTTTTTGGTTTTCTACTAATGTTGGTGTCGTTGTTTCGCGTGAACGCCTACGCGGGCGTCCTCGCTTTGTGTTTAATTCCACCCACCGTTATCGACCTCCCTCCCGGGCGGGGGCTTGGAGCAGTTCACCTTGAAGTAGGCCAACAATCGATCGACAGACGGGAATTCCATCTTGCGATATCTGAATCCAGTCGGAATCGCCATGATAGGCTCGTGGTGCACTCTGCCGCTGGAGCTCATAATGAAAGAGATACAGAACGCCGGTGCACCCTTATTGAGCGGGGGATGCACGACGCCGAGGGCGTACGGACGAACGCTGGGATTGCGCGCGAGTTGTTGCTGCAGTGCCGCGTCGATCTCGTGCTTGTCGCCTCGCATAAACTTTCTGTGCTTGAGCATGTGCTTGACGTGGGAAACGATCGGTTCGATGTGTCGCGCCATGACTTCGTCCAAGTCTTCGTACTCTTCCTCTTCAATAATGAGCGGGGTGCCGAGACCGAGGTTGGCCACGCCGCTTTTCTTCGTTTCCTTAATGATCACGTGGGCACACACGCCATCGTACGTCTTAAAGGTGGCGCAGATGTTCTTCGTCGTCTTACCGCTCGGACGAATAATGACGTCGCCAATATCTGCAGTCTCGAGCTTTTTCTCAGCCTCTTCGTGGTCGACATTCTGGAAGTTTGGGTGATCGATCTTTCTCGGCACGAATTTGAGTTTCTTCGTCTTCTTTGAAGCCGCCTTCTTCTGTCGAAGCTCGCCCGGTTGTTTGTCCATGATGTAGTACGGATTCGTGTCCGGGTTGCAATGTATGTGCGCCTCCCACTGAGCGGTTTCATTCGGATGTAAAACTTGAGACGCACACGCGAGTTGGACGGTGAAGCCATACACGTCGACGCCGTTCGCCTTGACACGAGCGGTGATGACTTGTCCAGGTTGTACCTTCTCTTCGATTCGCTCAAAGTACTGGTCGTCGCTCAAGTCGTACTTCTCCACGTAACCAGTCACGCCACTGTCGAGAACGCATACCGCACGCGCTCCTCTACCGTCACGCGGGCCTTCAATCTTCTTCACAGTGCACTGAATGATTTTACCCGAAGCCAACGTATGCACAGTCTCGCCGGTGAGGAGCGCGAATTCGTCCTCGGCAGACAGAGGCGTCCAAGCCGGGCGGAGGTCCTCGAACGGATATCTGAACTCGGCACGAATCTCTCGAAGCACTTCTAAGCACTTACCTTTGCTTCCACCTTCTTCGGATTGGAGGAACTCGGCATACTCTTCAAGGATGAGGGGCGCCACCTTGAGCTCCCACGTTTTCGGATCGAACACCTTCGCCAGCATGCGCTCTTGCTCGTAGTGCTCCAGGGATCCGAGTTGTTCCTCGATCTCCAGGGCGTTGACCACGATCGCCTTCGCTTCATCGTAGTGCTCCGGGTGGCAGCGCGTGGAGTCAAGCAGGTCGGCATCAGTCACTCGCAAGAAGGCAGCCGCGTTTCTGAAGACAACGTCGCCCATGGAAGCTCTGAGTTGCTCGCGAGAGTCCACGACGCCACCCTCCAACGAGCGGACGGCGCTGATCACACCCGTTGCTTTTCTCGGACCGAGACCACCGAGGTATCGAACTAGAACGCTCATCCACGGATGCGAACTCGCCATGTTAATGTCGACACCGATTTGGTTCACCACGCTCACGAGTTGTCGCTCGACGATGGCGACGCGCTCCTCCTTGCCTAGCACGGAGTCTTGCAAGTCGGCCATACGAAGCGAGGCGATCTCACCCCCGCTAACAAGACTTGCGACGACTGCAGCTGGGTTAAGAAGACCTCGTCCCAGGGCGACTGCGCGCAGAATCGACGGCTGATGTTCCGGCATTTCAGCCTTTGGTTCCTTCGCTGTCTCGCACAACTTGGCGATGCCGTCGTCAACGAGGAGTACCGCGATCTCCGAAACTTCTTCTGGAATGGCACGCGGCTGTTCTTCAATGATGCGACCGACGACAAGGTTGAGCGCCTCCTTCACTCGCTTAGAGTCCATACCACTCGCACCGACGCAGCACATGTGTGGGCGGTGGCGCACAACAAAATCCATGAGCGCCTGGATTTCATCTTGCTGGTTGCTCATTTGCGCGCCTCCGTTCCCAATGTTACGACCGAGAGTGTGGCACTCGATGAAATCAACCAGCTCGCCGGACGTATCGAGCGCGACAAATGTCGCAGGCAAGCCCGAGACAGCGGCGACAATGCGCACCTCCATGTCGAACTCTTCTGTATTCGGCGGTCGCCACGGAGCGTAGGACATGTACGCCCAGATAGTGTCGGCGCATACGTTCATGAGCGCGTCTCGAGCGTCGAGACCGAGTTGTGTCAAGGTCTCGCGCTCCAGAGACGGTTTTAAGTTTTCTTCGTAAGCAGCGCGAATCACTCGGCGTCGCACGTCATTCCAAGCAGTGGCGAGATCGCTCTGCGCCTCGCTCAGATAGGCCTGCTCCATGCGTTGCAACACGTTTTGTTCACGCTCTTTCGCGAGACCAATGTCGACGACGAGCAAGCCTCGACGCTTACCCTCGACAATCTGCGCGAACTGAGCGCCAGTGAGATAGTACACTGGCATTCTGGACAAACGCTTGACGGAAGCGATCGGATGCCACGGATCGACGACGTCGCTGCCTTCCGGCGTCGGGTGCGTACTGATAATAGCGTTGCCCCAGTATTCATCGCGGAACCAGCGGCGGACCTCCGGTTCTGCACCGATTTCTGTCGCCGCCACGTTGACGAACGCTTGTATCACTTCATCCACGTTCGCATAACCTTGGTCAAAGTATACCTTGGCCACTTCTTCGGGCGGCAAATTTGCGAGTAAGTCGCTCGAAATGCCGTTCTTCAAGTCTTCTCCAAACGTCGAAGCGATCGGACCAGACATGTTGACGAGATCCCGAATGCCTCGTTTCACATGGTTGTCGTACTGCGACTTTCGGGTCGGCCTGCGAAGTTTCGATCCGTCGATCGTGGTGAAGAACAGGTTCGTCTTTACTTCAGCGTCGTCCACGTGTCGCTCCAAGAAGGCATCGTTAACCAAATCCATGCACTGACGAGCGATGGTTCCCAATTCACCCTCCCCGTGCTCGCTTGCAAGCTTAGCAAACGTACCCGCCACTCTGGCCTTTCGGACTTCCAGGCGCACATAACGATCATCCCACTCCAAGACAGCATGAAGAATCTCAAAACGTCTGAGCACGCGCTTGTAACCATCTCCTTCCGCCGTCATCGGCGGTCGTGCTTCTTCCGCTCGCGAAGAGCGCAATAGCAACATGATGTCGTCGCGTTGCTGTGACACAATGTACGGCATCTCCAGGTTCTCATCGAAAGTCATACTGAGGAAGTACGCAATGCACTTGATGACTTCTTCTTCCTCCTCTGGGGGCAGAGTGTTGCTCTGCGCTTGAATGGCCGCTTCACGTTGTTGATGCGCAACTTCACTCTCGTAGTCAAGCCAGCCGTACAGCAAAGTGTATCCAGCTTGCGTCGGTTGCTGCTGAAGCGAGTCTCGGCCCATGATACGATCATAAATCCAAGCCGCTTCCACGCCCCAATCTCTCGGCGCGTTTGCGGGTCGAGGCTTGAGTTGGTGACGCTCTGGTAAGTCTGTCGTGCGAATTGCGTCGTCACTCGCTGTGAGCATCTGCTCCTTCACAACGGACGGTTCAAACGACTGATATATCAAATCATCACGGCCGACGGACTTTCGAGCGCTCTTGCGAGCCGCTTTGGCTGCTTTCTTCGCTGCGGTCGCTGCTCTCGCTCGCTCGTAATCCTCCTGCGTGGCATCGTCCCTTTCGAGGAAGTCATCCATCTCATCCTCTTCGTCCTCGTCGCTCTCCTCCTCCTGTTCTTCGATTGACGCTTCTTGAGACCCACCACCTCGAGCGCGACTCGCAAACAGGCGATGTAATTCATCCGTGTCCCCAAAGAGATCCGCGGCGTCTTGCAGCTGATCGCGACGCAACCCGGGAATGCCCGAAGCCAGCCTTCGTTGACGCTCCTCCCTGGACTCTCTCGGTCCGTCCGTCTCGTCCCGGACGATAAAATCGTCCATCTCATCCTCGCTGTCGCTGTACCCGAACGCCGCTCGCTCGGCCTCCTTCGCCGCCGCCTCGGGCTTCGCCTCCTCCGCGCCCGCCTCCGTCGCGCCCGCCTCCGCCGGCGCCGCCGTGTCATCGTCTTCGTCCCCGAACAACCCGCGTTCGAGATCTGCGATCGTTCCCGCCGGCTTCGCCGCGCCGCCCTCGCGTTCGGCCGCCGTCTGCAGACGTTTCTTCTTCTCTTTCCTTTTGAACCCGGACACTTGATTGTCCTCCAGGAGCTCGTAATCCTCCTCATCGAGCGTCATCGTCCGCTTCCGTCGTCGACGACGAATTCCATCGTCTTCATCTTCGGAATCGTCCTCCGCGCCCTCATCCGCGCCCGTTTCTTCCTCCTTCGCAGCCTCCGCCCGCCCGTCGTCCGCGCGCGCCTCCCGCTCCGTCGGCTCCGTTCCCGCGCCCTCCATCACGGCGACGTCGTCCATCGACGCGGGCGCCGTCCCCGCCTCATCGACATCCGACATCGCGTCGCCGTCCAAGTCCCCCGACCCGAGCGCGCGCGCGACGAGTGCGAACGACGACGATCGCGAATCGAGATCGTCCCGTCGCCGCTCGAGAGATCTCGACGGAAAACTTCAATCACGACGACGCCGTGGACGTCACGCGACCTCTCGACGGGTCGATTCGACGCGCGCGAGCGTGCGGCGCGTTCGGAAACCGCGCGAGCGCGCGTGCGTGGACGAACGCGGCGCGGAATGAGGGAAATGTGACGAAAATCTTGTGGAGAGGGTTTGGAGGGCGAGCCGCGCGCCGCGGGTCGGCGAAGGACGCGGACGTGAGACGAATCGGTTGGCGCACGGGCGAATGGAACGATCGAGCGAGGCGTGCGTTGAGGATGAATTCGATAGAATGACACTCGGATCAACGCCAGGCGCGGTTTTCCTCGGCGGCGTCGGCGGCGCGCTTGGAGACGACGGCGCCGACGACGAGGGCGATGAGGGTGACGGAGAGGAGGGCGAAATTGAAGTCGTCGTCCAGGGCGTCGAAGGACGCGCTGGGGGTGATTCTGGCGTAGAACATATCCAGGCCGTACGCGAAGACGTGAACGTTTGACTCCAGGTCCGCGGGGGCGGTGATGATGCCTCGCAAGCGCTTGACGACTTCGCGATGTGTGATCCAACTCTGCGGGAAAATCGGAAGCACCTCGGCGTACGGGATCAATCCCTCCTCGTTGTCAGCCGCGGTGGGTTTGGTCGGTCTTCGCGGGTCCAAAAATCTCTTATCCAGCGAGATCACCTGATCGCTCGCGGTGCCGATGAGAATCGCGGGCTCGGTGATGCCTCGCGCCGAGCGCGTCACCGCGAGCACCTTGGCCTCGGGACGAATGAAGTAGCTCTGTCCGATGACGCGCAAAGGCGGCGGCGAGTGCGAGCTCGACGTCTCGTTGCGTTCGCGTCCGACGATGGCATCATACACGAGTTTTTTCACCTCCAATCTGCGCCTGTCGTCGCCGTCGTCGAACATCTCGAGCACGCTCATCGCGTATCGTCGCGCCCTGGTGTTGAAGTAGTGATACGTTACCCAGTTTTCGTACGCCACGGCGTGCACTGGACCGCGTGCGTCACCGTGACGAACGCGGTAGAGAATCCTACCAGTGACACCATCGAGTAAGGTCACGCGTACGGACGCACCGTCGCTCGTGGCGACGAAGACGACGTTCGGGTTGAGATATTTGAAGAGCGTCGATCGATCGCCCGGGATGCGCGTCCACGAGTGCACGTTTTCTCCACTCGGAGGTTTGGCGGCGACGCCGACGATCGATCCCGTGTCCGACGGGAACGACACCGTCCATGCGTGTAAGGAGTCGAACGATCCAGATTCATCGATCAGTTTGTATCCACGAACCTCGTTGGCGTTTCGATCGATGGTGTAATAGGACAATCGATGGAGACCGACGGCGACTTCGGCGCGCGTGGCCTCTGGGTACAAGCCCGTTTTCCCCTCACCGTCCACGACGATTAGGGCGTCTCTACCACCAGAAGTCTTGATGGGTAACACGTGTGCCGCTCGCGTTCGCACCGTAACGGGCTCACCGAAAATGTCTCCGGTGTACTGGTTGACGACTACAAACGTGGAGGAATCCGCCGTCGTCGCGAGCGCAAGCGCGTACTCCACGCTTTCGTCTCCGCTAAGCGGTCTCCACGCCATCAAACGAACAAACTTCCCGAAACCCTCACCACCAAAGTACTGACGCCAGAGCGTTCGCCCGTCACCGTTGTGCATCGCGACGAGGGAGCCTCGCGGGGAGAGAGCCAGGATTGACTTGCGGAATCCATTTACGTCTCTGCGCGCAAGATTCCTGTTGCCCGCACGAGAGCGCAGCTCTGCGAGACGCTTCATCTCGGCTTTGTTTACTCGTTGGAAACGTGCCTTGAGCATGAGCTTTTGAAGCTCCAAGCGCTCGGACAAGGATAAACTCTCCGTCGCGCCTGTCTCGCCGTAAACCGATTCATCCACAGGGAGCGAACCGAACACGACGTGTTCAGCCTGGCTCGACGCCTCCTCTCGCGTCCAGACGACGACGTCGCCTTCGTGAAAGCTCATCGTCGCATCTTCGTCGACCAAGATCGTCGCCCAACCGCTCGCTCCGCGCGGTATCGCGAAGGCTCGGCGAAGCGGCGACGAGCGTTTAAGATGATCGCCGCGAGTCGTGACACCCAAAACGCTCGACACACCACTGCTCACGGTCACGGCGACGTGTTTGTACCGCATCACGCCATTGCCGAGAGACGTCGATCGCACGACAACGACGACTGACTTCTCACCCGAACTCACGAGCGGCGAATACGTCGTTCGGGAGTCGTCGGTGTTGTCGTGCGAGACGACGATTTCTAAAGCGCCCTTCGCGACATCCGTCTTCACGAGCGCGCTCGAACCGTCGGCGTAACGAACGACGACGCCACCGATCGACATCGCGGCGTCACGCGAGAGAACGTCGATTCCGATCACATCCTCGATGGAAGTCACACGGCTGCCGATCGCGCCCGGAACGCTCGCCGCGGACACGCCTTTCCCGCGAGTCGCCAACGCGCCCACATCCGCCATCGCTAACCCCCCATCGCGCGTCATCATCAACGCGCGCGGCGTCTTCGAGCTCCCCACTTCGCGCGTGATGACAAACGGAGAATCCTCCGCCAACGCCCACTTATTCGCCGCGCACTTGGCGCCGACGACGCCGCCGTCGCTCGCGTCCAATTCCGCCGCGCACGGCGTCCCGAGCTCGACGTCCCTCCCCAGAACGAACGCGCACGTCGATCCCTTCGTCCCCCCGCACGACCCATAAAACACGCGTTCCCAACGCACGCCCATTCCCGCGCTCGACACCGCGCTCGTGAGATCCGCGCGCCATTTCGTTTCGCCCGACGCCGAATCGAACGCCGCCACCGCCCCGCGCGAGAGATACGTCGACGTCTCCCGCGTCATCTCCACGTCCGCCCCCCCGTTCGCCCGTTCCACACCCCCCCCCACGTCCACGACGTCCTCCCACGTCGTGGTTCCACCCCTCACGACGTCCATCATCCGCGCCGCGCGTCCGCTCGCCGCGCCGCCGCGTCCGCGCGCCGCGTCCATCGCGAATCCCTCAAACCCCTCCCCATCATCCGCCGTCACGCGCCACGCCCGCGCGCCATCGACGAGCGAGACGCTCGCGATCGCGTCGTCGCTCACCGTCACCGCGCGCCCGCCGAGCGAGGCGACGACGCGCGCATCACCGATGCGTCCTCGCGCGATGTCTCTGCTCCCGATGCGATCGACGCGAATGCCCCCCACCGCGCGCGCGAGCGCCGCGGTCACCGCGACCGCGACCGCGAGGGCGTGGCCCCGAGGTCGAGCGCGCGCCATCGACGCCGCGCGCGCGCGCGTCGGCCGTCGATCGATGTCGCGATCGCGATGTCACGGGTGATTCGACACGTGCGTCGAAAGGTGATTCGTCGAAAGGTGATTCGTCGCGACGGCACCGATCAACGCCTTTC
>NC_014438.2:50990-63444 GCF_000214015.3 Ostreococcus tauri | reverse complement strand
GTGCCGAGCGCGCATCGCGCGCGACGACGCGACGACGACGCGGACGCGGCGCTGGTGCTCGTGCGCGTGGCGAAGGACGTGGTGAAGTCGACGCTGGAGGGTGCGGTGGTGACGCTCGAACGCGGGACGACGACGGGGGGATGGGGGACGACGTGCGCGGCGCGGGACGGCGGCCGCGCGCGGGCGTGGGCGTACGATTTGAGCGACGCCGAGGGCGGACGCACGGTGTTCGATCGCGCGTGTCGAGCGGTCGATGGTGTGCTCATGATCACGCGGGCGGACGCGGTGGTGGAGGCGCCGGCGGCGAGGCGAGACGAGGGGGGGGGGGCGCCGCGAGAGACGACGGAGACGCGAGCGACGGCGGCGAAGAAGGACAAGAAGGAAAAGAAGGAAAAGAAGGAAAAGAAGGAGAAGAGAGAGAAGAGAGAGAAGCGAGAGAAGAGCGACGTCGATCGCGAGTCGAAGCGCAGGAAGACGTAGGACGCGAGACGGGCGTCGTTGATTTGTAACGCAAGGACGCCTCACAACGCGATGCGCGCCGCCGCCGCGCGCCGCGTCGTCCCGACGAACGTGACGACCGCCCGTCGACCGGTGCGCGAGACCGAGCGAGCGATCGCCCGCGCCCTCGCGTCGTGCGCGGTGAGTCTGTGCGTGACGTTGGCGCCGATGGAAGCTTTCGCCGCGCCCGGGTCCAAGCCCGCGCCGTTGTTCGCGGAGGGTGGTCAAGCCGCGTGCACCAACGCCGCGCTCGACGCGTTCGCGGACGTTCGAGCGAAGTTCTCCTTGGAGGTGAGCACGGGAGCGCTCCCGGAGGCGGTGTTGACGCTGAGCGGGTGCGATTACAGCGAGAGAGACCTGCACGGGAAGGTTTTGAGCGGAACCGTCATGGACGAAGCGTCGTTCGAGAAGAGCGATCTGTCGGCGACGGAGATGTCCAGGGCGTCGGTGCGAAACGCAAACTTGCGAGGAGCGGATTTGAGGTCGGCGAACTGCTACGAGGCGCGATTCGATGGGAGCGACCTGAGAGGGGTGAACTTTGAGAATGCGTTGTTGTCCAACGCGACGTTTGGAAAGAGCAAGGGGCAGTGGGCCGACGTTGCGGGAGCGAATTTCGAGGGCGCGCTGGTGTCGAGCAGCGATGCGAGGAAGCTTTGTGATAATCCGACGTTGGATTTGGAGGGGGAGATCGCGATCGGTGGATGTAGATGATTCCGACGCGACCCGGAGCGGAATTTTTTTTGTACGATTTGTGATTAATTTTACGCGCAAACTAAATTCTTTCGTTTAAATCTCGGCCTCGACGTCGTCTACATGACGTTTTTGACGACAAAGTTCAACTCGGGGCGCTCGGCGACCGCAGCCTTGGCGGCTTCGGGCGAGGCGACGGTGACAGAGGTCGCGTTCGGACCACGAACGGCCTCGAGCGCGTCGGCAAAATCGCGGAAGTCTTTCTGCGTCGTGCCCAAGATTTGATCTCTACGCTCTTGTCGCTCCTCGTCCGTTACGTTAAGAAGGTGTCGCATCAAAGCCGTGTAACCCTTGGAGTCCGGAAGCTGGTACGAGTCAACGTCGCCGATGGTACCGATGATGCTCTTCGTGAGCTCCTCCTTGCCAATCTCAAGCTTCCGCAGGAAGTCGACGGTGGCGTCGTAGTTGTCTAACGTCTTCAACAAGTTCGGATCTCTGTACGAAAGGTAGGTGAACATACCGCTGTGCGAGTCGAAATCGCTGAAGCCGCCGTACGCGCCGCCGGAGACGCGCACGCGATCCCACAACCACGTCGTCCCGAGCAACTTGTTGATCACGTACGAGCTACCGTGGAGCTCGTAGCCAGCCTTGTATAAGTTCGCACCCTTGCCGACGTAGTTTACTTGAGTCGGCACGGTGAGAATTTCATTCTGCTTCGGGTTGATGGTGTTCCACTGCTGCGGCGATCCGGCGCCCTTCGCCGGGAGTGAGTTCAGGAAGGCCTCCACTGACGGCATCGCCAAGTCCAGAGTCTTGGCGTCGGCTGTGAGGTTGGTGATACTACCGGCGCGGTTGTTCAGGCAAGCGGATATGGTTTGCAGATCCGCCAAGACGCCCGCCCAATCGCTATCGACGCGCTTGGTGAGCTCTCGAAGGTAATCGAGTTGCGCCAAGCCGTTCATCTGTTCGCTCACCCAGCCTGCGACGGAGTCTTGCGCGTCGAGGCGACCCGCGGCGACGCCGTGACCCGAACCTTGCACGCGAGACTCCATCGCCGCGCGCGTTTCGAGGACGAGCTGCTTGAAGATGTTCTTGTCGTCGAACTTTGCCTCGAGCATGAGCTCCGTCATGAGCTCGTGAAGGACACCCACTTTGTCGCTCGTCGCCTTGCCGCGAACGACCATGAACGCTTGCATCTCGTCCGAACCGCGCATACCAGAGGTAAACGGTGTAACCGAGATCCCACCGGTCTGCGCGCTGATGAGCTGATCGAACTCAACAAACGACTTGGTGGCGGTACCCATGCGACCGAGCGCGCGCGTCCACAGCGGAAGGAGTGGCAAGAGGTGCACCGGCACCGTCTTCATATCAAGGAGGTGCTCCGCGTACAAGATGTCGTTTGTGAATAAATCGTGCGTCAACACCTTCGTGGCACCGACGGAGGAGATATCCGTGGGGATTCCCTTGGCTTCCTTTGGGATGTCGCTCAACGCGAGCGTCGGCACGCACGCGAGCGCCTCCGGAGAGTCAGGAGTCTCTTGAAGCTCTTTCAATTCCTTCGTCGCTTGGACCATGGCCTCAATGTCTTCCGGCGACATGCTCGCACGCTTGGCGTCCAACTTTGCTTGTTCTTCAGCGGCTTCCTTTTCGGCGAGCGTCGAGTCTGGGTTGAGCTCGACTGTGACTTGGTGCGTGTTCTCGATGAGCATCTTGCGCATGAGCGGGCGGAAGACGTCCTCAGACGCGATTCGCGCCTTGAGCTTAGCGAGGGGTTCTTCGAAGCGAAGCGGTTCAAAGGGATCACCCTCGTACAGCCACGTGCTCATGGAGCGGAACATGAGCGACAATCCGCGAGGGAATCGGCCGGTGTTGTTCTCGCGCAGGCTGAACTCGATGCTGTTGATCGCCGCGTCGATCGCCGACTGCGAGAAACCCTCGTTCGCGATCTCGGCGATCGTATCGTGAATCAGCTTTTCGACCTTTGGGATGTCCTCTTGGGCGACGCCTCGCAAACCCAACGCGTACGTCGGTTGACGAAGCTCATCTTCCAATCCGTACCCGACGATGGCCTCGCCAAGTCCAGACTCTTCAAGCGCCAGACGAAGAGGCGCGGAGGCCGAGCCCATGAGGAGATGATCGAGGAAACCGACAGCGAGACCGGTCTCCGGGTCGAACGGTTCCTCGCTCAAGAGCCAGTTGACCTGGACGAAGGACTTTTGTGCGTCCTCGCCCTCACCCGTGGTGTACGTCTTCACCACGCGCTTGGGCGCGGAAAAGAACTTTTGCGTGCCGATCGAGCTGTCGACCTCGCGACGATCGAATTCGTCGAGGAACGAAGCCAAAATCTTCAGGCGCTCCTCCACGTCGTCGTCGCCATAGAACCACATGCGCGCGTTGCTCGGATGGTAATACTTGGCGTGGAAATCCTTAAACTCTTCAAACGTGAGCTCCGGAATGACCGTGGGGTCTCCACCAGAGTCTACGCCGTAGGTGTTATCCGGAAACAGCGCCTGTTGGCACTCGCGCGCGAGCACGGAGTCCGGGGAGGAGTACACGCCCTTCATCTCGTTGAAGACGACACCCTTGAACGTCATGGGAGCGTTCGCGTCGTCGAGCTCGTAGTGCCAGCCCTCTTGTTCGAACGTCTTCTCGTTCGTGATGCATCGCGGGTGGAACACCGCATCGAGGTAGACGTCGGTGAGGTTGCGGAAATCTTGTAAGTTGCAAGAAGCCACCGGGTACGCCGTCTTGTCCGGCCACGTCATCGCGTTGAGAAACGTGTTCAGCGACCCCTTGATCAATTCCACGAACGGTTCCTTTATCGGATACTTGCGCGATCCGCACAAAACGGAGTGCTCCAAGATGTGCGGAATCCCCGTGGAGTTGGACGGAGGCGTTCGAAACGTCACCCCGAACGTCTTATTCTCATCTTCGTTACTCAGCGACATCACCTCCGCCCCAGTCTTCGCGTGTCGAAACAAGAACGCCTTCGCGTCGTACTCCGATATGTAATCCTCCCGAACCAACTCAAATCCATGCGAGTTCACGGGCGCCCGCATCGTCGCGAACGCCGACGCCGTCTTCGCCGGATCCGCCGCCGCGCTCGCCCGCGCCGCCGCCGCCCCCCCCCCCGCGCGCGCCCGCGTCCATACCCCATCCCGCGCCCGCGTCGTTCGCGCGCGCGCGTTCGCGACCGACCCTACCGTTCGATCGCGCCCCGCCCGCGTCGCGCGCGCGCCGACGCGGCCGATCGTCCGCGACGGCGGCATCACCCCTCGGGTCGCCATCGTCATCGATTCTCTCGCGCCCGTCGCCGCGCGCGCGGTGAGGGCGTCGCCCGCGCGTTCGAGCGCGAGCGCGAGCGCGCGTCGTGCGAACGTCGTGGCGCGACGCGGTGCGCGGCGTCGCCCGCGCGCGGGGGCGCGTCCGTGGACGTCGTCCTGTGCTTCGTGCGTTCTTGAGTCATGACTCGTGAAGCACGGGACTCGATGTCGAGGTGCGCGGTTGCGGCGGCGTGCGTGGTCGTAAACCCTAGTCCTCGAGTCATCACTCGTCGTGACCGAGACTCGATCTCGATCGACGCCCGTCGCGTTCGCGCGCGCGTTATCCGCGCACGTCGACGCCGCGCGTGAGCCCCGCGCGCGCGCACGCGATGCCGACGACGATGACGTTGATGACGCCCGCGACGCGCGCTCTGACGACGCGAACGCGCGCGCGAGCGGTGCGGATGCGACGCGAACTCGGATCTATCGCGGGCGGACGCGGGGACGTCCAACGCCGCCGCATGCTCCCGCCAGGGGGTGGCATGCCGGGCATGCCGCCGAACATGGACCCGAAGAAGATGGCGGAGATGCAGCGGGCGTACGCGGAGGCGATGAAGAACCCGGAGACGGCGAAAAAGGTGCAAGAGCAGATGGCGCAGATGCAAGGGATGATGAAGAATCCGATGGTGCAGCAACAGATGCAGGCGATGAACAACATGGTGGCGAATCCTGAGATGCAAAAACGGATCGCGTCGTTGAAGGATGACCCGGCGTTCGCGGATTTCTTTGATGACTTGCGGAAAAACGGACCGGGGGCGATGATGAAGTGGGCGAATGATAGGGAATTTTTGCAGCGCCTGAACGACGCGTTGGGCGGAGAGGAAGCGATTCGAGCCGCGGCGGGCGGCGTGGCGCCGCCCGAGGCCATGAGCGCGCCCGCGGCGGCGGCACCGACGCCGGAGGTGGAGACCCTGCACGACGCCGCGCGGTACGGTGACGTTGAGGCGGTTGAGGATTTCATCGCAGTCGGTAAAAACATCAACGCGCGGGACTCCTCATCGCGAACGCCGATTCACTACGCGATCGCGTTCGGGAAGGGCGATGCGGGAGAGGAAATCTTCAACCTCTTGCTCGAGGCCGGGGCTGATCTCACGGCGACGGATGAGAAGAAGAACACGCCGTTGCACTACGCGTGCGGCTACGGGAAGCCGTTCGCCGTGCGCGCGCTCTTGGACAAGGGATGCGACAAGCAGGCGAAGAACGGTACTGGAAAGGCCCCGATCGATCTCGTCAAGCTCGAACCGAAGAATCCGATCAACAACGATTCCGAATTGATCGCAAAGCTCGAGATTTAAGGCGACTGCGCGTAGAGACATTGTTATTGGAAATTATCGCACATTCTTCGTTCGTCGATGCAGTTAAGTTCGTATTTGATTACATGTCGATGGAGTGTTTTGAGGATTAACTCATGATATGTTTCGCGTTGACCGTCGCGCTGCTCTGGTCGTTCACGACGGCGCAGCAGTCGTGGGGCTCTCAGAGTACGCGTCGATGATAAATCTCTTAAACATCGCTTCGGCGCCGACGGTGAGCACGTGCGTCAGAGCCGTCCACGCGGATTTTTGTGTCGTGAGCACGTACTCGTTTCCCTTTGGTTTTGGCGCCGTCGTCGTTTCCGCGTTGTCTGACTCGCTGACGATCTGCATATGATAGGAGTACATACCCATGACGAGCGACGTGACCAAACGAGCGGCGATGAGACAGGGTAAAATTCGCATCTCAGATGGCGTGAGCGGGAACACGTTCTGAATCCCCGCGAGCATGATCGACATGTCTCTAATAGGATCCTCTTTATCGAGCGCGCAGTACGCCAACGCGATGGCGACCTCGTTGATGCGCCATGAGACGACGACGTCGCCGAAATCGATGCAGGCGAACCTCGAAGCGGCCGGAAACTTCACCGGATCAGGTCCGCTATCCAAAGCGATCATGTTCTGCTCGTTCAGATCGTTGTGCAAAATTCCGACGCGAAGCTTATCCGCCACCGGAAGCACCAGGTGCTTGAACGCGCTGAAGACGGTGCTGCACATCATGATGCGCGTGTCGTCCTCAAACAGTCGCCTCACGACGAGATCCGTCAAAAAGTGTTGCACATCCATAAAGTGGCGAAGATCCCAGAGCCGAGAAGAGGCCGCGAGCACTTTCCAGCACATCGCGCACTGTTGGACGTAGGGCACGGCGAAGCTGTCGGCAAAGGTGGTCTTTTGGAGAATCTCCAACTCGTTAGGCGTCGGCCACTTGGACAGAGCGTGACAAATTTGACCCACGAACAATCCTTGTCGGTGAACGAACTCCACGGGGTGGGGCATCGGCACCTGCACAACTGTCTTACCGCGCAGATACGTCATGACGCGTAGCGTGTGCGCGATCTGGTTACTGGCGAGAAATGTCACGCGCGTACAGTGTTCCTGCGTCGACCCTGGCGTTCCCGCCGGTACGAGGTTCACCGTCCCGTCCGGTCCGGGCGTGGTCCACATCGCGACCTTCGATCGCACCACTCGCGGACACTCCACACCGTGCGCGAGCAAATGCATCATCACTCGCTCCTGCGCCGCGAGCACGCCGCGACTCACCCCCGAGCTATCGACTCCGTTGTGCACCTTGACGACGTACTCCTTCGTCTCCGCGTCGCCCTGTTCGTTCAGCTTCTTCGCCTTGATGTACCAATTCTTATCATCGTACGACGGAAGTTCACTAATGCTGTCGACATCGATCTCCCCGAGGTCGTAATGCGCCACGAGCAGGCGATACATCTCCATCTTATCGACCATCGGTCTTCGAAGTTTTCGCTCCGTCTCGTCCAAGAGCGTGCTCGGCACGTTTTGCACCTTCACCCCCAACCACTTCGGTAGGTTCCGCGCCCGTTCCTCATCACTCTTCCCATCGTTCGCCTCACCCACCGCCCGCGCCTCGCGTCGGTCGTTCTCTCCATCCGTCCGCGCGCGCTTCGCCTCGCGCCCGTCCCGTCCCGCGGATTCCCTCTTCTCGCTCGAGCTCGCCTCCGGTATCGCCGCCACGTCCGCGTTCAGCCCTTCACCGCGCATCACCCCTCGGTCGTCCTCGCCCTCACCGCCCCGCACCGCGGTCGCCGTCGCGTCCATCGCGCGCGATTCCTTCCCGTCGTCGCGATCGTCCGATGGCGCACACGCGCGTGGAATCCCCCTCCCCGACGCCCGCGCGCGCGCCCGGAACCGCCGTGACGCCCGCGCGCGGTCGCCCGCGCGCGAGTCGCGGTCTCTCTCGCGCGCGCGCGCGGTCGCGGCCGTCGCGTCGCCTCGGCGTCGTCGCCGCCCCGCGTGCGTCTCGCTCGCGCGTTCCATACCTCTCAGATGCGCACAGTATGATTTTTCACATCGTATTATACATCACGACACCACCGTGTGTGTCCCACGCGCGCCTCGGTTGGGCACAATCGGCATCACGATCGACATCACCACCCGACACGTGGTGATTTCAATCACGAGCACAACCGGTCGACGGTGATGTATTATTAACCTTTCGCGCTCGCGCGAGCGGTGTCGACGTGACGTGCTACAGGGGTCGACGAGTGACATACTGGACGCATCATCGCCGTCTGTCCTCGACACCGGTGCCGACATGTCGTCGTCGCGGTCACGTGATGCCTATCACTGTCACTATCAGAAAAAATGATAGGCTTGACGTACACGCACTATGAAATCACGATCTGCATCACGACCCGACACGTCGTGCGTCGCATCACGCGCGCGACCCATCGATCGTGATGTCCACGACCGGTGGACCACGTCGTACGAGACGTCGAGCACCCATCGGTCGACCGTCGAGCACCCATCGGTCGACCGTCGAGCACCTATGGGTCGACCGTCGAGTATCTATGCGTCGACCGTGGGAGGCCCATGGTTTTTTGTACCCGACCGAGTCAAAACCCCGATGGCCCACGTCGTGATCGATAGGCGGCTGTCCTCGTCTTTGCCTGTACGCGCATTCTCCGTACGTAGAGCCCTTTGACGAGCGCCGAGCGCCGAGTCGGTCCATCACGTCCTGGACCCTGATATGTGTCGACACCAATAATACACGTCGGTCGCGTCGAGTTCCACCGACGCGGACGCTGAGGAGGCGAAAGGCGCGAGCCCGGTGGACCATCGGACCGATCGCGATGGGATCTGGCCGGACACACGGCGCCGGACGGTCGGCGTTGATCGAAACACCTCGGTGACGAAACCCCACCGCGCGACGGGTTCGCGCGATGCGCGCGCGGGTGACGTCGACGCCGACCCTCGCGGGCGCATCGCGGGCGACGACGCGCGGTCGCGCGCGGCGTCGACCGCGCGCGCGATGGACCGCGCGAACGAGCGCGGGTGCGCGCGTGAACGACCGCGAATGCGCGCTCGCGGATGACGAAGCCGAGGGCGATGGCGCGGACGGGCGGGACGGGGTCGGCGCGGCGACGACGGTGATGACGGTGATCCCGTTCGCGGAGGACGCGCACGAGACGCAGTACGAAGACGTCCGGAGAGGTCGGGGGGGTGGAAGGGGGAAGACGAGGGATGGCACGGCGACGGCGACGGCGACGGCGACGAAGAAGAAGAAGAAGAAGGCGAAGGCGAAGGCGAAGAAGACACGCGGGAAAGGGAGCGGGAGTAGTAGCTCGTCGAGCAGCAGCAGCAGCAGCAGCAGCAGCAGCAGCGAGAGCAGCAGCAGCAGCGAGAGCAGTGACGACGAGCGGGGGATGATGAAGCGCGCGACGAAGAGGGTGAAAAAGATGAAGAAACTCACGCTTCGAGACGCGTTGGCGGGCGTCGTCGCGCGCGGAAAGAAGAACAAGGGCGGTAAGGCGAAGGGTAAAGTCGTCGAGGCGAAGAAGAAGGCTGAGGGGAAGAAGAAGGGCAAAAAGGGCAAAAAGGCGACGCTCGTCTCAAAGTTGGGGAAGATTGTGTCGCGAAAGAAGCGCGAAACCGAGGCCCTCGCGGACGCCCTGGGCGACGGTTTACGCGTCGTGGACGTCGCGCGCTCGATGTCGGCGCCGACGGCGTTGACGACCATCGGCGCGTGCCCGCTCCTGGACCCGGTCGTTTTGGGCGACGCGATGAACGAGGTACCGATCGCGCGCATCGAGGTGTGCACGGGCAAGGATTGCAAAAAACGAGGATCCGAAGCCATCGTGGACGATTTACGCGCAAACTTACCGCGAGGTTGGAAGTGCGAGGCGCGCGCCAAGTGCATCGGCGGGTGCAAGCGCGGCGTGAACGCGCGACTCACGACGGCTATCGGGAAGGAAACTTTTAGCCGGCTGGATCAGGCGTCGGCGCGAGCGCTCTTCGTGCCGATGGCGCTCGCGACGAATGAGCTCAACGCGAGTTTCGACGACAGTTACGACGATCTCGGTACGAGTCACGAAATGGACGTCGCCGTGAGAGGACGACGTCGCCGCGTGCCAGTCGTCGATGCCGCCGAGTCGATTGAAAACGGCGCTCCTCCGGGGGAAGTTTACTGTCCTCCGGGTTTCATTCCCAAGATTCAATAGCTCGACGACTCAAACGATGATGTAACGACGATGTAACGGAGCATTCTTTGATCGCTAATCGTTTCTTACTGGAAATTGCAAATGAAAATGAATGAAGGTTTCGCGGCTGCAAGCAATGAATCAACTCTTTTCTTCGAGGACGACGTCGATGCGGTCGTCGTCGCCAAACGCGTAAGACCAACGCCAAGACGGTGAGACGATGTCGTCCCACGTTTCTTGAACACCACCCGCGCCGTCGGGTCGCAGCGTCAGTCGCTTTCCGTCCGGCACGACGTAGCGCACGTCCCCCGCGAGCGTGACGTCTAGAGCGTCGAGCTCGCCGCTACCCTCGAGAAAAATCGAACAACGTTCTGTTCTAGCGATAAAGTTACTCCAATAAACGTTCGAGTTTTCGTTCCGATCGATGCCGTCGTTGGAGACTCGAACGTTGCGAAGGCGACATCGTCCACATGCGCCTTCATCAAAATACACGGTTCCGTCGCGCGCCGGACCGAGCGGCGACGCCGCCTCGACGAACAACGATCCTCGCACCGAGACGTCTCTCCACTCGATCTCTGCGATCTCGAGACGAACCTCGGATCCTTTCTCTATCACGCCACCCTGGATCTTCTGATCAACGACGTCCCAAAGCGGACCGATGCTCGGACTGGCGCTGAATATGAAATCTGGTCCTCTCTCCAAATACTCCTCGAGCGGTTGGCTATCCGGGGAGGGATGAGACACGTTGCACCGCTTCAGCAAATCGCTAGCATTGCGAAGCAAATCCAAGAACGATCCGTCTGGAGTTTGCGCGAGATTTCTAGACTCAGGTGGTCTTTTCTTCTTCGCGCTACTCGTGACGCGACGCCGAAGCGTGTACAACACAAACGTCGGCAAATTCTCAAAGTCCGCAGGTCCGAGACGATTTTTCGAGCGACGCATCAGCGCATCTGCGATGTTTTGCATCGAACACTCCAATCTTCCACCCTTCGTTCCGTTTTCCATCACTGGTTTGGTGAGATTTATCAACATGCCCGGGAAAGCCGCCCTGGACGAGCTCACGAGCGTTTCCCGGATGTGCTTCAAACCGACAAAGAGGACGTTGGTATTGGCCGGATATGCGCTCTCCGCGCTTTGCGAATCGCTAGAAACATCTTGGACGCCGAGTCGCGTCATGTCGGTGTACTCGATGTTCGATACGCCGTACGCGTACTCGCCCGAGAGCTCTCTCTTTTCGACGAGCACGTTCACACCCTCTGCGGCGCCCACGTGACGCTCGCAGCTCGCAAAGCCGAGGGCTTTGTCGCCCTTGACGCCGACGCCCGAGAGCGACAAGAGCGTCGTGTCGGTACCCGCCATGGGATTGGAGATCTGACGCACGATGGCGCCTCGCCTCTGCCTCGCCTCGAGCCAATCAAAGACGCCTTCGTCGTGCATGAGCTTCCAGATGGCGCCGTGCCCGCCAGGTTTGAGAGACATCTCGCAGAAATCCTCTCGAACCCAAAGACCGCGATCGACACTCACGACTGGAACGAGCGGTTGCTCGAACAGCTTGTAGTTATCTTCGCCCCGACCGAACCAATTGTTATCCTCGAGCAAAGACAGTATGCGCGCGTGATTCCGTTTCGCCGCGCTCGTCATCACCGCCACGGGCGTCCTGTGGTGTTCCCCGGTGAGCTTGTAATATAGCCACTCCCTGGCGGTGAGGTCACGAATGAGCGCTTCGATGAGCGGTCTACCGTTGTAAGGCAACAGTGCCGCGGGCAAACTCTCCCCGGTCTCTGCGTCCTTCAAACCGAGGCGGTCGCCCGCGCCTCCGAGCGGATAAATCTCAGCCATGTTTGGAAGCTCCTCCACGCCCCAACGCGCGGCGGTGGCTGCGAACGCGCCGTCGTGCGCGCGCAAATCCACCCCAGGAGGCACGAGCAAGTTCACATCCCCACCCACGGCGTTACAATCCTCGCCTTGACACTCCTCAGCGCTGTGCATGCGCGCGGGCTCGCCCGTGAGCGATTCCAGAGCCAGCTCCATGGCGGTGCACTGATACCCGACCAAACCTCCAAGCATGTCATAAAACGTCTCAACCTTACTCAGGACGCGCACGAGCTCGC
Source organism: Ostreococcus tauri (assembly GCF_000214015.3). Classification (NCBI taxonomy): domain Eukaryota; kingdom Viridiplantae; phylum Chlorophyta; class Mamiellophyceae; order Mamiellales; family Bathycoccaceae; genus Ostreococcus; species Ostreococcus tauri. Next base: position 51,340 of record NC_014438.2, on the reverse strand, counting down.
GAACGCGCCCCTCGACGTCGTCTTTGGCGTCCTCGGCGTCTTCGTCCCCGAACAGGTGCGCCTGCCCGCACGCGACGCACGCGTGAATCAAAAACCGATCCCTCGCCTCCATCCTTTCGCTCATCTTCGCCATCGCACTCCCCCCCGCGATCCATCGTCGCACGCTCGGCGTTCGTTCGATCACCGCCGCCTTCGCCTCCGCGATCGCCTCGGCGCTCGACCCGCCGTCCGCGCGAATCGCCAACAGCGCGTCCCTCGTCTCTCGCACCTCCTCCAGCGCCTCCTTCAGCGCCACCACCCGCGAGCGATCATCGCTCTCGAACCCTCCATCGTTCGCCACGTCGCGATCC
>NC_014438.2:0-50970 GCF_000214015.3 Ostreococcus tauri | reverse complement strand
TGGCGGTCGTCGCGGCGGACGCCGAGGCGCGCGAGGCGGAGGAGAGACGACGCGCAGAGGATGAGAAACGAAAGATAGCGGAGGCGGAGGCGGCGAAGAAGAAGGCAGAGGAAGAAGCGGAGGCGGCGAAGAAGAAGGCGGAGGAAGAGGCGAAGAAACGAGCGGAGGAGGAAGAGGCAAGACGCAAGCAGGCGGCGAGCGATTACGTGAGTGGAAAGAGCACGGGCGGAGAGATTCCGCGCGTCGCCGCCGCCTCGGAGGCGCTCGAGCAAGAAGCCGAGCTGGCTAAGACGCTCATCGAGGCGCGACAGATGGTGGCGGAGTACCAGGCGCATCCGGGGGCGAGGATGGAGCGCAGAAAACTCACGAACGCCATCGTCGTCCACGTCCAGCAAATCGCCGCGACGCAAGAGCAAATCAACAAAAAGAGTCGAGACATCATGCTCATGTTGGTCCAACTCCAAGAGCCGCAGCGCACTTTCGCTTTGCTTAGCATCGCTAAAAAGATGTTGTCGCAGTGCGACGTGCAGGTTGCAAAGCTCAACCGGTACGCGTTCGCGCTCGCCGAGGTGGCGGTTCGCATCGCCGTGGACGTCCCTCGATTCGGCGCTTTGCTCGTTGCCCTCGTGCACGAGGTGTGCGTGAGTTCGGTGCCAAAATATTATCCGTACGTGCAGGGGCGATACGCAACGGATGACGAGTACTACGACCTCATGGGTTACGTCAAGAACGACGACGGGGTCGCGTTCGAGACGACGGATTCGTACGTCGATCGTATGACGGGCATCATGCTCTTCTACGCCGCCTTTGTGCAGGTCGACGCTCCAAAGCATCCACACGGCATCGACGCCGCATGGAGGTGGCTCGTCCGTCTCCTCAATCGATGCCCGCCAAATCGGTACACCGCCGCCGCGCTGGACTCATTTCTCAAAATCGCTGGCTATCGTATGCACGCCGCGTATCGCGGGCAATTCGTCAAAATCCTGGAACTCATTCACAAGGAATTCCTACCCAAGCTCGAAGCGAAGAGCGACGCGGACGTGCGCCCGGTGAGCAGCCGCGTGTCGAGCTACCTCATCGAGCGCGCGTTCGAGCGCGAACCGGACGGAATGCGCATGCCCGCGACAGACACCTCCAGCACGACGATTTAATAGTATATCGTAGAATTCTTAGAATCAATTCCATCACCCGTCATCGCGCGAAAAGCAGATCCACGACGTCCAAACCTCCAGTTGATTGCGTACAGTCTCCCGTCTACTTTTTTTCATATTCACAGCCGCCATCGCTTCGTTCGATCACATCCCGCAGTCCACGACGCGCGTCATCGCGCTTCATGTCCTCGAACACCCATGATGTGATCCTCTTCTACCGGTACGTCTCTATCGACGACGCCGACGATGTCGTCGAGCGCGTTCGTGAGTTTTTCGACAAAGATGCGAAAGACAAAGACACTTTGGGCAGAGTTTTAGTTTCTAATGAGGGCGTGAACGGTACGGTGTGCGCGCCGATCGGTGGGATCGACGCTTTCATCGATGTTTTATCCGAGTGCGTCCCGGGATGTCGGGAGATGCCGCTGAAACGGAGCGTTTCGAGTTTTCAGGTGTTTCACGACGCGCGGGTGGAAAAAGTGCGCGAGTTGGTGGGCTGGGGTATATTTGACGACGTGAAGTACGCGAAGAGCGAAAAAGTGGTGCACCTGAAACCGAAAGAGTTCCACGAGGCGTTGAAGACTCGAGGGGCGAGCGCGACGGTGTTGGATTTGAGGAACGAGAACGAGAGCTTGGTGGGCAAGTTTCGACACGCGACGACGCCAAACGCGAGAAACATGCAAGAGCTTGGACGGTTTTTAGACGACGAGGCGGGGAAGTGCGCGAACAAGGAGGTGTTCATGTATTGCACGGGTGGGATTCGGTGCGAGAAGGCAGCGCTGTATTTAGAGAAGAAACAACCGGAGGTGTCGACTGTGTACCAGCTCGAGGGCGGGATACACGAGTACCTGGAGGAATTCGGCGACGACGAAGAGTGCTTATTCTTGGGTAAGAACTTCACATTCGATAGACGGGGCGTATCCGCAAGTGGGAAGGACGATGACGAGGCGTGGCGGTGTCAGAGATGTCGCCAGACCGAACCTACTCTTCGATCGTGCGCGGTGTGTTGCGTGTGCAGGTATCCCTTGGTTTTGTGCGAGCAATGTCAGACATCCAGTTCGAATCGCGGCGAGTGGACGTGTTCACATCACGCGACGCTGGACGGCGTTTACTCGTTCTACGCCATCCCTGACCTCGACGACGACGACCTGGCTCGTCGCGTGGCGATGATGAAGGATATGGAAAGCAAACTCTTCGCTGAGGCTCCGAAAAAGACAACGAATCGAAGAAGGACGCTAAGAAAGTGCTACGCCAAGATGGAGGCCGAGCTCGAACGACGCCGTGCGGGTGGTGTCGTGAAGGTGCAAACTGTGGCTTACTGTCGCAATTCCGGGCGTGCGCTGAGTGATTGCGGTCGCGACTGCACCGGTTTCTGGGGGCCCGGTCACCTCATCGAGAAAACCGTCGGGTAGACGATAGCGAATAGCGATTATCGAAGACACTCTTCGGTCGTCATGAAATCAAAGTAATGAACGCAATACTAGTATACAACTCTTCTAGCGCCACTCCAGGCCCTCCACGACCTCGAGCGTGTTACAATCCGGATCGCGAAAGAATATCGCCGGTCGTCCGCTCTTGCTCGCCGTGTACGCCGTGCCGCGCTTCTCCAGCGCCTCGATCAAGGGTTTGATGTTCTTCACGCCGATACAAAAGTGTCGATCCCGTCCCCCGTGCGTCGGTCTGAACTCGGGATGGATGCAATCGGGATTCGGGAGCTCCATCAAATGAATCATCTCCGGTCCGATCATCAACCACGCGCCTCGGTACGGCAACTTATCCGCCGGTCGCGTCGTGTTGATGGGCAGGCCCAAAAAATCGCCGTAAAACTCCATGCTCTTTTCCAGATTTTCGATGATGATCGCCACGTGATGGACGCCCTGGATATCGATCTCGCTCGCCAGACTTTTCGTCGAGACGTCGACGCGCGCGGTCCCGCGCCCCGCGGACCGCATGGAATTGATTCCTCGCTGGCCTCTTTCGGTGCGAATCGAGCGAGCGCGCGAGCACGCGATGGACGAAGACGCGCGTGTGAGCACGTGCGTGGCGCGCATGACCCGCGACGCGCGCGCGTGGGAGTCGACGCGACGACGAATGGGGTGAGGCTGACGACGCGGGCCCTTCGGGAAAAGCGCGCGTCCAAACTAGGCGGATGATGACACGCGCATTACACGCGCTCGCGACGATGAATCGCGCGATCGTCGCGTCCAAAATGAATATGATGGACGTTTCGGAGCGATCGCGGTCACGAATCGTCTCGAGCACTTGGACGCGGACGCGGTATCGTCCATCACTCGACGACGAGTTCGTCGATGCCGAGTAAATCCACAAAGGCCTCGGCGAACACGTCCGGGGGCTGGGCCCCACCGAATTCCAACCGTCGGCCACCGTGAGAGATTATGAAGTGCGGAACCCCCGAAACGCGCGCGGCGAATCGGCGTTTTTGCTCCTCGACTTCCGCGGCGAATGCGTCGTCGTCAGCAATAACTTTTTCGCACTCCTCGCGATCCAACCCAGCCTCCGTCGCCGCCGCAAGCAAGACGTCGCGATCGCACGGCGTCTCGCCCTTTAAGAAGTATCTCGTGAAAATCGCCTCCATGAACTTATCCTGCGTCTCTCGGCCGTATTTACTCTCGGCGAGGTACGCCAAGCGATGGCCGCGAGACGTCGGACCCGTGTTCCCATCGAGCGAGTACTCGCCCTCGATCCCCGCTCTCGCGAACGCCTGACGTAAGCGAGGTTCAAACGTCTTCACGCGATCGGCGCCGAAGCGTTCCTCATACCTGGTGCGATGATTGATGACCGAAGCGTCGTCAGTGTCCCGGTCGCCGCGGCGCCGCGTTCATCGCCCGCGTCTCGCGCGCTCGCGCATTCGTTCGCTCGCACCACATGAGTTTGTTCACTCCGTGTTCATACACCTCGCTCGGCATTCTGGACCACTCGTTCGACTTGACCAACTCGAACGGACGCCAATTCACTTCAACTTTCTGGTTCGAGTCCTTGGACGTCAACGCTCTGACGGCGCGCTCGAGGTGCCGCTTACCGACGAAACACCAAGGTCAGACGATGTCGGAGACGACGTCGATGACGAGCGGGAGACGCGTGGTCATCTCGAGTGAAGACGAACGTCGAGCGCGTCAGTGTGCGGGACAGAGGTTGGGGTGTCGGTTACACGTCTACGCGGGGCGCGGCGGCGGGCGCAATTTTCGCCTCCTCCACAGCCAGGCGCTGGCGAAGCGAGTGGAGTTTGGCGGTCATTTCTACGATACGCTCGCTGTAATCGCGCGTCTCCGCGATCGCGGATCTTCGATCGGCGAGCGCGGTTTTGGACTGAGACGAAAACGCTTCGAGCGCGCGCTCGGCGTGCACGTCCATGAGGTCGAGGTACTTGAGCTTGAGCTCGAGTTTCTTCGCCAAGACGTCCAGGATACCGGAAACGATACGTCTAATCTCGTGCTCTTCGTCCATGGCGAGAATCTTCGCCTGCACCGCGGCCGCGACCAAGCCTCGCGCGTTGGCCTTTTTCACCGCGTCGATGTCGTGGACTCGATCGCCGTGCTTCACGAGCTCCGTGAGCGCAGCCTTGGCCGAGGCTGCGGCGACTCGAGGAGAAACCATGCTAACTAGGAACTCGAGCTGCGCTATCACTGGGTTCGGCGCGGTCGCGAACGGCGCGTCTTCCGAATCGGGAAGTGTCGCGCCGGCGGCGGCGTCCACGACGACGCCATTCGGCGCGCGCAGTTGCGCGTCAATCGCAGCGATCGCAGCGTCTTCCGTGGGCATGCGCACGAAATATTTGATGCACTCGTCCTCGTTCTTCGAACCGACGCTCGCGGCGACGTCGTTCCAGTTCACGCTCGATTCGCTCTGAGAGACAGCCTCGAGGAGAGAAGACACCTCCTGCGGAGACCACTCTGTGTCGTCCGCGCTAGCGCTCGAACGGGCGTTTGCGGCGAAATCTGGGTAGACCGCCTTGACGTAATCACCACTCGTATGACCCTCGGGGTACGCGCCTCGCGGGAAACAAGACTCGCATAGGTCGTAAGCGCCCGAGACTGTGTAGTGATAGAAGACGCCTCCTATCAAATCAGTTCCGCACGCGTTGCACTCAAACCGCACCTCCACCTCGCGCATTGCCTGCAATGTGGCGAATAATTCGTCCAAAGAACGTCGCTCAAACTGCGCATCCGTCGACGCCGCGATCGCGGTCGGTGAAACGAGGGGATGTTCGCCAGACACCGTCGTCGCTCGAACCTTCGCGAAATCAAAAAGCTCCATCTTCAGCGCCTCAGGCAGGTCCATCTCCTTCACCTCAAGTGTGCCGTCGCTCGCTTGGATGATTCGGGGACATCCGGTCGGAGGGTCGTCCTTCACCTTGAATACGCCTCGATCGACGGCGAAGCTCCAGTTCACCAGTCCCCAATCCTCTAGAAATAAAAATATCCTCGCCGCGGCTGCGGCGTCGACCAGCGCTGACTTGCCCTTCGGCGCGACTTCACGCATCGTCACGTTTCGTCCCTTTTTCATAAAACATTGAATCATCGCATTTCTACACGAAATGTATCGATCTAATCCATCTCCCGTGCCATTGTCTTCGTTGAAGAATTCCGGCAGCGCTCGGCGCTCGATTTCGTGCGCGACGTCCCATCTGAACCACGCACTATGTGTAGGAATCCTGAGTTCTTCCAAAGGCTTCGCGCCGTCTCGTTCCTCGCGCTCAAACAATGGCGTCGCGTTCGGTGGAAGCTTCCCGGCGGTCATGTTCACAAGACGTACGTTCTTGGCCGTCATGTACGTCTTGGTGACGTCCTCCTGCTCGTCACGCAAGACGAGCGCGCCGTCGTCCTGGCTCACGCACGCGGCTATCATGGGATGCGGTTGAATGACTCGACGACGCGTCACGAAGTATGATAAGATTTCGTCACCGTCAGCGGCGAACATCTCGCCCTCGGTATCGGCGCCAACGTCCGCGCGCGCGCGTTTACCGCTCGTCAACGACGCGTCGTGCGCTTCCCATGCATGTCTCCCACCGAGCGCCGCCTCAGGGGTGATGTCGAACTCATAATCGAGCTCGTTCATCCACTCGTTAAACTTATGACTATCCCGAAGCCAACGCGCTCGGACGTTGAACGGTTTGTCGAACCCTTTGCGCGCAAACGTGCTCGTCTGCGGCGACCACGGCGCCCGTCCTCGACCCGAAAGCGAGCTCTCCGCGTACCACTGCTCGTACGAGTCCGGATAGAACCAATAGTGCACGCGATGTTCCGTCTTCCCCCCAGAAGTCGCGCTCGTGGACGTCTCTGTGATTCTCCACATCGACCCGTCCTCCACGCGGTCGTCCGCCGAGTCGTCGCTTCGCACGACGTGCGTCACCCCCTCCTCGCCGCGTTCGCCGCGAGCGTCGCTCGCATCTCCCGCGCTAACGCCTTCAACTCTTTCGCACCCTGTGCGTCGTCCGAGACGTAAATCTTCACGTACTTAAGGTGTCGCCGTTCCACGAGCGCCTCTCTGGCTTCTCTGACGAACGCCTCGAACTCTCTTCGCGCGTCCTCACCCTGCGCTTCCGCCCTGAGCTTCCCATCTCGTCGCCGACTCACGTAAACATCTAATAACGTCGACAACCCCCCACCCGGGGTCACGTCTCTCCACGCCCAATGCGGAATCTTCGGCACCCGCGGCGACTCGCCTTCGCGCTCCGCGTTCGCTCCTAAAAACTTCTCCTCCGCCGTAATCAAACGAAACGTCGCCCCCGCCAACGCCCTGGCGTCAAACGACGGCGCTAACGACGCGTGTTTCCTTCGTAACCGTCGCAATATCGTCGACATCGCGTCCACGTACTCTCGACTCTGCGCGTTCGAACGCCGTCCGCGCCGCGCGTCTCCGTCAATCTCTCTCCACCCATCCCGACGTCCCGCCCACGCGCGCGTCCGCGCCCACGCGCACGCGCGCGTCGTCCCACGTCCGCGTCCCATCGCCCGCGCGCGCGCGCTCGACCGCGCGCGCGCGCCGCACCTCGAAATCTCTCAGTCTCGGTCTGCACCCTCGACTCGCCCGTTTCTTCACCGTCGACGACATCGCTCGACCCGCGCTCGGGCGCGCGTCGCGCCCGTCCGTCGTCGTCGTCCTCGCCGCCGTCGCGCGCCCGTCTCGGCGTCGGCGTCCGGCGTCGGCGTCGGCGTCGGCGCGCGCGGGCGCGGCTGGGACACGCGCGCGTGGACACATAGCTCTATACGTCACACAGTACGTGTACGTACGCACACACACGAGCACGATGTGATACACATAGGCGACTCTGTGGTCGCGTAAACCCTAAACCCTAAATACACGCGATTTTGTCTTTACTCTCATTCTCCATATTTCGAGCCCTTTGAAGAGAGGAAAGCGTCGAGTCTTTCCAAGACCGCACGATGGAACGACTCGCCCATCATCTCGAGGTTCCATACTGTTCGCCCACACGCGTCGTCCACCCATCGGTCGCGCCGCCGCCGCCGCCGACGGCAGAGCGACGGCGTTGCGACGGCGTCGCGACGGCGACGACGACGACGGCGACGACGACGCGCGCGCGGGCGGGCGGCGCGATGACGGACGACGACGCGTCGTCGTCGCGCTCGGAGACGTTCGAGGATGAGCTCCTGGATGAGCGGTGTCGAGATTTGATCGATCCGGAAACGACGCACGCGTCGGCGACGGTGGCGCTGCGAACGGCGGCGATGGCGCACGGTTTGGACGCCCGGGACGTGGCGGGCGGACGACGGGCGCGGGAGTGCTTCTACGACGTGTTCAAGTGGTTGAATTACGTGCGAAGGACGGCGGACGCGATGCGAGGGAACGGCGCGGTGGATTCGTCGGAGATTGTGAGGGTTTTAGTGGAGGGCACGCGGGCGAGGGCGTACGCGGATGACGCGTTTTTGACGCCGACGGACGCGGAGGACGCTTTGTTGTTCGGATTCGAGGCGTACGTCGACGGCGCGGACGACGACGACGACGCGAGCGAGGAGAATAGTCTTCTTGATGGTGACGGAGATGGTGACGATGCGCTCGTTGACGTCGCGAGACGTCTGCGTGAGGAGAACGAGGAGCTTCGCGTGCGGTTGTTTGAGGCGATGTCGAACGCGGGAATGGTAGACGACGCGAGCGTGGCGGAGGTTTTCCAGCCCGTCGTCGCCGAGGGCACAGAGGGCAGCGCTCGAAATACAGTGAGCGAGAGCGTGACGGAATCGGTGACCGCGAGCGTGAAGGCGATGTCGCTCGCGAGCGGCGCTCGACGCGAAAAAGAGAGCGCCGACGAGAGACGCAAGCGAGAGGTGGACGAGGGATACTTTGACTCATACTCGTACTTTGATATTCATCGCGATATGATCGGTGACGTCGCGCGCACGGACGCGTATCGAGACGCTTTGGAGAAGAACCCGTCCCTGATCGAGGGTAAGAAGGTTCTAGACGTCGGATGTGGCACCGGCATCCTCAGTATGTTCGCCGCGCGCGGCGGCGCGAGCGAAGTCGTCGGTGTGGACGGTGCGAAGCACATCGCTGACGTTGCGAGAACGAACATTCGACAAAACGGCTTCGACGAGACTGGAACGAACCAGATCAAGATCGTTCACGGAAAGTTGGAAGACATCGAGGGCGAAATTCCGGGCGCCCCGTTTGACGTTTTGGTCTCCGAGTGGATGGGGTACGGGTTACTCTTCGAGTCCATGCTTGACACGGTACTCGTGGCGAGGGATCGCTTTTTGAAGCCCGGTGGCGCGGTGCTACCGGATATCGCCACGATTCACATCGCTGGATTCGATCGGTCGGCGACGGACTTCCCGTTTTGGGACGAACCGTACGGATTCAAGATGGCGGAAATCTCCAAGCAGCTCCTCCACGGCGCGTTGAAGACGGCGGTCGTGAGACATGTCGACGGAACACACATTACAACATCCAGTGCGCGGGTGTGCGAGCTCGATCTCGCATCGTGCTCCATCGCAGATACCGAGTTCACGGCGGAATTCTCACTCGAGGCAAAGGATGGACGAACGGGTGAAGAAACGCATGGCATCGTGCTGTGGTTCGATACAGAGTTCTCAAAGAGGTTTTGCGCCGACCACCCTGTGATGTTGTCCACGAATCCCGATAACCTTAGAACACACTGGGTTCAGACGATGCTGCACTTTCACGAGGCCGTCGCACTGGATTGCGGGTGCGAAATCACGGGACGGATTTCCATGGTGAAGTCGGCGAAACGACCGCGAGCGTACGATATTTCACTCGAATACCGCGTCAAATCGGGTGATGGCGTCGTGGGACCGCAGCGAGTTTCGCTCTACGCGTTGTAATTGAGCTAAACAACCTTTTATTTTATTTTATATGTGCGTTTGTGTTAAGGAGCCGCGGCCGGAGCTTCTTGCTTGGGACGATACGCGCTGGCGAGCTGCACTCGAGCACGCCAGATGTCAAAGAATAGCGAGCCAATCTCTTGGGTTACCAACTCGAAATCGTCGTTGCACAGACTTTGTACGACATTCTCTGCCGAGATCAAGAACTCAGTGTACTGCAAAAGTTTTTGCCCGCTCCAAATGGTGCGGACTTCGCGTTCGGTGGTCTTCAAATCCCTATGACTCATGAACAGCCCATAAAGCTCGCGGTCCAAGTCATCAATATTCAACGTAGAGCGCAATTTGTCAACGCTGCCCTTCGTGATGTTGCTCTTGATTGCCAGCTTCCTCCGCACGTAAGTCGACTCTCCTTTCCTGCGCTGTACGATGGACTTGATTGTCTGTACTCTATCATCCAAGTCGATCGCTCTCGCGCGAAGGTCCAACTGCGCGTCTTCTGCTTTCTTCGCTTGCAACTTCAACGCATCGAAGACCTTGCGGGCCCTCGGTGCGACGAGTTTTCTTCCATTCTCAACTTCTGCATCGATCCTGTACGCGAGCCATTGACGAGTGAACTCGGTACCGATCACAGAAATAGGCAAAGCTAGCAGTAAAACTGACGCCACCATTGTCATGCTCGCGACTAGCTTACCAGACACCGTCACCGGCACGTTGTCGCCGTAACCCACCGTCATGAGAGTCACCACGCACCACCAAAAGGAGGCGGGAACACTTTTGTACGGACTCTCCACGCGGTAGCAGCCGTTCACCAGCGATCCATCACTCAGGTAGATTGACGTCACGTTATCACTCACACCCTCGCACACGACGTCCGTCTTTCTCGAGTAAAAACCCGACGCCGCAACGTAGTCCCCATGCTCAGCATAGTAAATGAGCGTTGAGAAAGTCACCATGCTCACGCCAGCAATCCCTAAAGACACGAGGAGCATATCAGAGCACTCGGCGAGAGATGTTGCGATTATCGAAAGCCGTCGAAACTTTGAACCGAGCTTCACAAGCCTTAAAACTCGGACCAGTCTGACCATGCGTAATATTTGAAAACCTGACACAGAAAGCGGGAGAAATAGCTCGAGGTAAAACGGTAATATCGCCACCAGATCGACCACGTTGAGCGGATGGGTTATAAAACGACGCCAGCGTGGGCAGCACACTGAGCGCAACACGTATTCGAGCGTGAACATGATTATCACGAAAATCTCCAACGATCGGAAGACGTCTTTTGATACACCGGCCAGTCGGTACTTTGGCATTGTCTCGACACAGAACGTGACACACGATAGGAATATCAATATCATGGAGAACAGCACTAAATAGTACGCCCCTTGAGAGCTGCTGGGATCTTCGAACGCCTCCCAGATCTGTGTTCTCAACAGGCGCACCATTGTCTTGAACAGATCCTTGTTCTGTAGAGATTGCAGCGAATGTGCAAACATCGCCCGCAACTGCGATTTGTTCTGAGTCGATCCAGTCGCACTGCTCACCTGACTCGTGTCGTCGTCCGAACGTACACTCAAGCTACGTTTCGCTCCAAACTCTGCCCTCGTAGGACCAGGATCTTGTCTACCCTCCGCAGCCTCCTCTGAGAGGATTTTCTTTGCTAACGATGACAAGTCTCGGGTGACATCTGTCGTTGTCGCATTGTGCCCAACGGCGTAACCGATCGTGTCCTCATTGAGAAATTCCCTATCCATCGACAGACGCGCAGGCTTTTGCGTAAGTTTCGTCTGTACGAGCTTACCACTCGTCGTGCGGAGGAAGGGAGAAGCATCGTAAGCCTCCCTCAGCACGGCATATTGGTTGTTGAGGAGTTCCTCCTCGGAGTCATCCTCGTCGCCTTCGGCGGAGACTGAAGCGATGGCGTCGTCGATATTCTTATCTGAGTTGTCTTCTTCCTGTTCGTAAAGATCTTCTCCCAAGTTCTCCCGTTCCTTCTCTGGCTTGTCAAACTTTCCCGAAGCTTTGGCCTGTAGAATGGATGCGCTTGACGCGCGCCTGAGGATTTTCATGACCTTCTCCTTCTCGAAATCTTCAATACGCTGGCGTTCTTTCGTGTAACGATTCACCATATCGTGGAATCTATCGACCGCGGTGTCCAGCTCTTGCTCCGACGGTTTCTGCGATACAGCTTTGAACAGTTGTTCGATCGCAAGAAAGCGCGCCTCGTCCTCAAGACGCTCGCTCTCAAGCCATGTGATCATGTTGACGAGACACTGATGGTACAAATTACCCTGTCTAATCGCCGCGATGATCCACGCCGTTCGCGATTTCGCCCGGACTTTGAAATCCACGAAGCGATCCCGCGCCGTCTGCCCGTATCCGAGCAGCGTCTGCAGCGCCTCTCTCGGATCCATCACCAGGAGATTTCGCATCCCCCCCAACCCCTGCGTTTCCAGCACCTCATCCGACACAGCGTCCGCATCCGCGCTCGCGAACGTCGACAACGACGTCGCCAGTCGCCCTCTCTGCCTACTCTCTCTCCGCGCGCTCGCGCTTTGCCGGTCCCGCACCAGCTTTCTCAAACGCCCCTCCTCGCTGTCACCCTGCCTCATCGACGTCTGACCGATGGCCACCATCTCCACCAGCGTTCACCCGTCGCGTCGTCCCTCACCGCCCCCCCGCGCCCTCTCGGTCGCTCGACGTCTCGCGCGAACGCGTCGACGGGGAATCCGCGACGTATCTCGCGCGCGACGCCGCGTCGACGACGACGACGCACGCGATCGCTCGCACCGCGCGCGTCGACGGGACCGTCTGACGGGCGACCGCGGCGCGCGAGCGCACGCGCGGGGTTCACGGGCGTCACCCACGGCGCTCGCGCGCGCGACGTTCCCCCGACCCAATCGGCATCGACGGCGATTTCAACGGGCGACGGTCCGAAAAAACGGGCACATCTAGGGTTTAGTTGACGACTGCGGACTCGTGAACGCGTCGCGATTGGCGCGCGAGGGTGTTACCGCGGTCGCTCGACCACTTCGACGCGCGCGTCGACGCGCGCGCGGAGGACGGCGACGATGACGTCCGACGGCGTCGTGGACGAGCGCACGCCGCTCGCGACGACGCTGCGGACGGGTGGGGAGACGGGGGCGACGCGGCGACGACGACGGGCGATGGGATGGACGGCGCCGATGATGGCGAGCGCGCTCGCGCTCACGCTGTGCGCGGCGTTGGGGGTCCTGTACCTCATAAAGGGGTCGCTCTCGAAACGCCCGACGACGTCGACGCTGGAACCGGGGACGTACGTGATCAGAGGGAGTTTCAAGGGCCAAGGATGGGAGACGGAGAATTACTGCGCGCTCGCGACGGGGCGCGACGAGGACGCGGTTAAGGATGGGATCTCGTGTTCGCGCGCGTGCAGTGCGAACGCGACGAAAGAGAAACCGGAGCGGTTTTTCGTCACGAAGAACCCGAGAGACGAGAGATATAGACGGATACATCGCGGGTCGGGCGACGACGTGTACTACTGCGTCACCGACGCCGACGAAAAGCTCAGTCGAGGCGCGCCGGCGTGGAAGAATCTCGTCATCGCGTGTGATAAGCGAGTGAACGCGACGAACGTTGAGAACGAGCTCGATGATTCGGCGGATTTTATCATCGCCAACGTCACCGAGGGCGCTACGTACGAGTACGCCGTCATGTCTCGCGAGCAGGGTCGATACTGTCACGAAAAGCATGACAAGGTGGAATGCGCGTACCCCGGTTTCGTCTCTCGACACGCGCGATTCGATTTCATCGAAATCTCAAACGCCGACGTCGCCAAGTGCGTCACCGCGTAGGACGGAGCTTTTAATCGCGACACGCGCGTCGTCGACGCGCGCGCGCGAGTGTAATATGTCACCACGGGGAATAATATGATGGACGAGTCATGACCCCTAAAAGTGTCTGTCGACGACGAAGACACAGTCATCATCGTCATCCAAAACCGCGCCGTCGTCACTCTCACGCACACGACGAAACATGCTCGCTCAAAAGTTCACCATCTCCGCCAAGGCGGTCAACGTCACCTCCGCCAAGGTGCAAAAGCGCGGCCAAACCATCGTTCGCCGTAACTCCAAGGGGGGCGAAGAGGGTGCCCGTGATTTCGGTAACTCGTACGTCTCACGCGACGCGATGACGCGATCGGGACCATGGGCGCGCGTTCGAGACGCTCGAACACGCGCGCGATGGGCGTAGGGCACGGCCGATGGGTCGAAAAGACGCGATGAAAATATTTTCATCGATCGTACCCCGCGCCGAGGGCGCGATGTCTTCGACGCGGCGTCGCCCCCGCGCGATGGGTCTCCGATTGGCTTATCCGCTCTCGTCTCGAGGGTGCGAGCGTCTCCGTCGATGATCTCGAGACTGACGACGCGCGCGCGATCTTTGCATCTTCAGCGCCATGGCGATGATCGTCAAGGCCGCGGCCTACGGTCTCCTCGGTGCCGCGATCACCAAGGTGCGTGCACACCGACGGCGACGACGAACTCGGACGCCTCGCGAGGTCGCGAGGTTGTCACGCGCGTGAGGCTTCATGAGGGGTCGCTCGCGTCTTGGTCGACGGCGCAAACCTCGATCGGACGCGGGTAAATGCGAGTTAAAAATACTCGCATTCGTTTCACCCCGTTTCACGAACGCGTAGCGCCCTCGGTCGTCGTCGACGAGGGCGATGACTTCGCGATGGCAGACGTCCAGCGAGCGAGACCCCCCACACCCGATTTTACCGAGACTGACCGAACGCGTTCGTCTTCTCACGCGCGCAGTCTGGCGCCGAAGACTCGTACATGCAAGAAGGCCCGATCACCGTGTTCGCCCCGGATGATGACGCCATGGGTGACTTCGCCAAGACTCAAGGCTTGTCCAAGGTTGAGTTGATGAACTACCCGGAACTCAAGACGCTCTGCTTGAACCACGTCGCGGTCGGCAAGTTCGACTCCAAGAACCTCCCGGCCGAGGTCACCATGATCTCCGGCAAGAAGGTCTCCACCGCCGGTCTCAAGTTCAAGAAGAACGACATCGCCGTCGGCAACGGTCTCATCCACGCTATCAAGGAAGTGGTTGTCTAAGCGTGAATGCGTGATGACATTTGGCGGTCTCGACGTCGAGCCGACGCCGAGCTGAATCGTTCGATGTTATTGTTATGAGTTCGAGACTCGCTCGATCGAGAGCGACGTCGCTTAGTTGTAATATGCCATACCGAATGAGACATTATACATAAGTTCAATACATTTGTCTTCGACGAGCCGGGAAGCGCGCTTCGCTCAATCAACCTTCACTAATCATCTCGCATCCCTCGCACGTCGACGACGTTCTTCATCGCTCGGAATCGCCTCCAAATGGAAGACGTCGCCAGACTCTTCCTCGACGAGGACTACGGTCGCGGTCGTCCGCGCATCGAGCGCGTCGAGGAGAAAGAAGAGAATGTCGAGACACCCAGCGGGACACGCAATCGAACGAATCAGCCCCGAAAGGGTCTCGCGCACGCCGACGCCGCGTCGCCGAACACGTTCAAGGGGTTCTTAACATCGCTCTGGGACGCATTGCTCGCGGAGGACGGGGACGAGTGGGCAGACGAGCGCAGAGGGAGAGGAGGGACGCCGAGCGGTGCGCGAGCCATGGCGAACGTCGAGCGCGGCGTCGAGCAAGAGATGGAAGTCGTTTTGCGAGCTGATGCAATCGTGAGTCCGATGAGTGGTCGAGGAGAGTGCGAGACACCGTCCCCGCTCGGACGCACGATGAGCGGGGGATCGAGTGGGACGTCGTGGGCGCGACGCGGGAGAAAATCCGGCGGATACTTTTTTGGCGAAGAAGACGAAGACGCGCTGGTGATGAATCAAGTCGAGAACAATTCCGATAACGAGATCGAGTCGAGCGTTCTACCGAATGTTTACCCGGGAAAACCGGCGGAGTTGGCGGGCGAGGGCAAGGTGGACGCACGCGCGGCGGAGATGCAGCGACTGTGGGGAACGGCGGAGGCATTCAAGAGCGCGGACGAATGTCGGCAAGTCTTGCGATCGCTCGAGGAGGCCGGGGTGATTCTGGACGCGATGGACGAGCGCTTGGCGCGGTGGGTGGTGAAGACCAAGGTTCGCGCCGAGGATGGGGAGTTTTTAGGAGCGGATGATTTATTGGAGTTTTGGAGACGACGAGCGACGGACCTATGCGAGGCGCTTTTACAGGCGTTGTTGAGAGCTGGAGGACGATTCGAGAGCTGTTCAACGACACCCAAGCATCGAGAGTCGCTCGTGGTCACGGTGGAGGGGTACGTCATGGGTACGATTCAGCGTAAGATCCTGGATGAGGGAATATGTCCCACCTTTCGTGACGAAGAGGCGCTCGTCGCACGACGCTTCGAGGAGTTGGCGCCTCTGTCGATCGACGCTCTCGGCTTGGATACCGCGCGATACGGCAATGTCGTGAGCGATAATGAGCTCATCGACTCGATCGCAACGATGAGCGGGCTCTCGTGCCCGGCACACGTCGCGATTCGAATGGCGTCCGTGACGTCTCGTGCGTTACGACTCGGCGGAAGCGACGACGAACCCATGAGCGCCGACGACTTGCTCCTCGTCCTCGTCGCTCTGATCGCTCGTGCGAAGACTCCGCAAATATTTTCTCTGGTGAAGTACGTCGAGACGTTCCATGCTTTGCTTTCGAACGCGCACAAGGGTGAGCAAGGCTTTGCGCTCACTCACTTCGTCGCCGCCGTGCACTTCGCAAAGAGTGAGGAAGCGTCTCGCTTGTCTTGTTAGCTAATTAGCTTCATTCAAACTGTGACAAAATCTATTCCTAGGTACGCGCGCCATTTGTGTTCGATCACGAAGCCGCTGGCGAACCCTCCGCCGTGCGCTTCGTCCCCGCCTTGTCTCGCCACGTGACGAGGACCTCATCCGTGCGAAATCGTTGCGTGCACTCCGTCTCCTCGATCGGCGTCGTCTCCCCGTTCAAGTACTGAATCAACCCGGTGTGCGCGATCATCGCACCGTTATCAATACAAAATCGATCATCCATTCTGCCGTTCTCGTCCAGACCGTACAGTTTGCCTCCGCGTTCGCGCGCCATGATGGCCATCATCTCTTGCAATCGCAAGTTACATCCAACGCCGCCGACGATCATCACATCCTTCGCATTCACGTGCGCCATCGCGCGCTCAGTGATCTCAACTAGCATCGAAAACACAGTTTCTTGCATCGAGAAGCACAAATCCGCCACCGTGACCTCACCTTTACCCAAATTCTCCTCGGCGTACGTCTTGTAAAAGGTTAAAATACCGCTCAGATTGACGTCCATCCCTTTCACCCCGTACGGCCCCTCCACGAACTTCTTCCCCTTCTTCGCCTCCTGCTCGATGTTATACCCCGGCGCCGGGTCGTTACTGAGCCCACACACCCTGGCGAACCTGTCTAACATGTTCCCCACCGCGATGTCGATGGTTTCGCCGAATATGCGATACCTCCGCTCGTTGTACGCGATCACCTGCGTGTTCCCTCCGCTCGCGTACAAGATCACCGGATCATCGCACCCCGTCACCAACCGTCCCATCTCTATGTGCGCCACGCAGTGATTCACCCCCACCATCGGTTTATCGTACAGACCCGCCAGCGTTCGCGCGCACGCCGCGACAGCCGTCAACGGCGCCCCCATCCCCGGTCCCCTCGTGTACGCCACCACGTCAATCTCCCCCATCGTCACCCCAGCCTCTCGCAGCGCCTTTCGCACCAAGTCAACCACCCGCGCTCGGTGATGTCTCGCCGTGTCGTTCGGTAAGAACCCCGAGCCCGGCGGCGTGACGTACGTCTCCCTCGGATTCGATTCGATCGTCCCGTCCGAGCGCACGACGCCGACGCCGATCTTATTCGCCGATCCCTCCAGACCGAGCGCGCGCGTGCACGCTCGTTCGTCGCTCGGCGCCATGAATCGCGCGCGCGACGGCGCGGCGACGCGTTGTGATGTGTACGACCGACGACCGACGACCGCATCGATCGATGACGGCGACGGCGAGAGAGCGCGACGCGCGCGATGCGGGCGGCGCGCGGGGCACCGACGCGGGGGCGGGTCGACGCGCGCGCGCGCGCGCGCGTGGGGTCGAGCGCGCGCGGTGGAGGGCGGACGAGACGGCGATCGACATCGGGGTCGGTGCGATGCGATTGGACGACGGACGACGTTGACGCGACGCGCGCGGGCGGTGACGGCGGTGACGGCGGTGACGGCGGTGACGACGGAGGGGCGGGGTCGTCTGGAGGGTGGGGTGGTTTCGGAGGCGGTGGCGAGGGATTCGGACGACGAGGACGGTGGATGGCGCTCGGGCTGGGCGCGGCGCTCGGGACGCGACGGGCGGGACGGGCGGACGCGGCGAGCGCGGCGCACGAGCGAAAGGTGAGAACGCTGGGGGACATGGGGACGAGTTGTCTGTATGGTTTTGTGATCTTTTACGCGATCAAACTCGCGCTGAAGCGATTGTTCGCGCCCGTGGCGTTGTTCGCGTTTACGACGCAGCTCTTGTGGAAAATGCGCGCGCTGAGCGCGTCGCCGTGGATGATGTATAACGCCTGGGTGCGACCGCGGCTGCCGATCGAGTATCAGAAGAATGTAGAGGAGTTTAGCTCAAAGGCGCTGCGCACGCGCGCGGCGGAGAACGCACTTCACGACGGGTGGTGGGATAAGCAAGAGCGTAGATTCTGGGCGTGCGCGCATCGACTGTTGCCGGCGTGCAACTCTCCGATGGGCGAACGCGCGCTCGTGTTCGGGATCATTCTCGCCGGTTTAGCGTGAGACGCCGCGCTTCTCGTTTGAATTGAATGCGTTGTTGAAACGACGACGACGACGATGCGACGCGTGATCGTTCGGCGCTCTCGTAGGAGGGATTTGACGGCTCGACGACGCGACGCGATGTAATACAAAGTCACAATTGTTCTCAAGGGTTCACGCGCGTCGACACCCACTCACCGTCCACCTCCTCGTGCACCACTCGCTCGTTTCGCTTCAGGCTGAGATGATCGATGCGCTTCGCTCGAAGCGCGACGAGGGCAAAATTTTCCCCCACGACTTCGTCGTCCAACCGCGCGTCGCTCTCCTCCACCGCGTGCGGATCCGCTTCCCCATCACTCACGTCCGATCGCGCCCCGCCCGGAGTGGGCCACAGGAACTGCCCTCGCGCCCCCCTTCGCATCTTTCTCCACAGATTACCTCTCGCCCTGGCTTCTCGCTCGTCCCCGGTCGTCGTCGCCGTCGAAACCGTCAGCGTCCCTCGCACTCGAAACTGCTCCCTCGTCTCTGGAAAGTACCACGCCATCTCCGCCCTCGCGTCGCCCACGACGTCCCGCACCTTCTCGCTCCTCGAATCGGTGCAGAACACGAGCGCGTCGCCGTCGCCGTCGCTCGACGCGTTCGCGTCGTCGTCGTCGAAGAAACCATCCAGAAAACCTCTAAAAACCACCGTTCGCACGCTCGGCGCGCCGTCTCGCGCGTCCACCGTCGCGAGCTGCGCGTACTTGGACGTTGGATTTTTCCCATTCTTCTTCAGCGCCTGCTTGATCGCGGCGCGCCACGCGGGTGCGTGCGCGCGCGTCGCCATGGATGGAGGCGCGTCGATGAGTGACGCCTGTGAAACCTCCACAGCGCCGCGCGCGCGCGGAGAACGGGCATCGCGGCGAAGCGCTCGGTCGAGCGTAATTCTTTCGTCCCTCGCGACGCGCGCGCGCGCTCGACGACGGCGCGCGTCGACGACGGTGAAGGAATCTTTCCCGATTCATCATGCGCGACGATGCGTTCGACCGCGCGTTACACGACCTCTCTACCGCGCTCGAGGGTGCGTGGACGTCGAGCGTCGACGGAGATCGCGTGCGCGTGATGACGCGCGCGCGCGGCGAGGGATTTCACGGAGAGATCGTCGTCGAATCGAACGCACGGGAGGACTTGGTGGATAGATTCACATCGGTTGCGATCGCGCACGAGCTTCCTCGTGGGTTGTTTTACGACGCCGACGAAATCTCTGGGACGCGGAGCGATGGGTGGAGATGCGTGGCGTCGGGAGATGTTGATCCCGAGCGCATGGCATCGGCGTCCGGGACGTCTACGGCGTCGTGTGCGCGATTGATTACAGAAGATGAATCGACTTTCAGGGAGGACGGATTTCCTTTAACGCTCAAGGCGCACGCGAGATACGGCGAGGCGCGATCTGGCGGTGGATCGGTGACGTACGACGTGAAACCCGCTCTTGTGGTGATGCGCGAGCGAGACGGTGGACTACACGTCGCGGCGTCAACGGGTGGAGGGACGTGGGAGGTTCCGGTTGGCGACACATCGCGCGCTGGACTCGTGCGCGCGGCGACGGATGTCTCGGTAGTCATCGGCGCGATCGTCGTCTTAATCGCGGTGTTCTCGAGTAAGACGGACGTGATTGCAAACGCGAGAACGAACGCTCGGGTGCGAAAGCGGCGATGAACGAGTAGGGAGCGGTGGTTGTTGACGAATGAAGTGAAGTTAGTTACCCGTAGAATTCCTTTGCGTACGGCAGCGCGTCTCGCGCCTCCTTGACGAACACGAACGTCGTGCCTTTGTTCCCAGTGCACACACGAACGTCGTCGCTGACGTAATCACACGTTAAATATCCCTCTGCTTCTTTCCCGAGAAGCCTGAAAGGCACCGGGTACGGCAAACGCGCCTCGAATGGCTTCTTCAAATCGACGTACGCTAAATCGAACCCGTAATCGATCCTCCCGCGCGCGCTGGGTGACGCCTTACCGTCGTTCACCGACGCCCTGGCGCTCAGACGAAACCAACCGAAATCACCGCCGAAGCACACCGCCTGGTCCACCCTTCCCCGCGCCCCGTCCAGGCGAACCGCCTGTCGAACCGCGAAACCGCCTTCGCGCAGTCGGTCGAGCACCAATCTCTGAATCGGACTCGAGCTCGCCCCGTCTCCCCGTTCGCCCACCGAATCACTCGCCGGGAATAATCCCGCGAATACCGCCTCGATCCCGGGCGCGGTCCCGTCCGCGCGTCTTCCCAGCGGCGCCGTCGCGTCGAACGCGCTCTTCGTCGAAAACTTCAGCGTCCACGTCCCTTCGCTCATCTCCGCGATGCGCTCGATCGCGAGCGAAGACGCGTCAAACGTAGACGTGAGTTCTCTCAACGTCTCCAGAACCTTCCCGTCGCCGTCGTCGCCGTCGATGCGTCGCAACAACGTCGTCTCGAGCGTCTTTTGTGAAACATCATCACTCAAACCAAACGAATCGCTCGACGACGCCATCGTCGAGCGACGTCCGCGCGCGAGGCCCCGCCTCGCGGTCGCTCGCGTCGCTCGCGTCGCGCCGCGCGATCGAGGCGCGCGCGCGCGCGACGCACGCGGCGACGCGCGCGCATCCATGTACCACAGCGCGAGAATGTCCACACTGCGCGACGCGCTGTGCGGTCGTGCGCGCGCGTCGTCGCCCCTCGGCGCCCGTCGCGATGTCGCGCCCGCGCACGCGCGCGACGTCGACGTCTCGAACGCGCGCGACCGTCTCCCGGAGGCGTCTGGAGGTTGACACACGACGCGCGAGGGCGGTGAAGACGAATCGACGGCCGGTGATTGAAAACGCATCGCGCTGCGCCGCGCGCGCGCGTCTCGAGCGACCGCGACGGGGGGTGACGATGACGTCGACGTCCGAGTCCGACGCCGCGTTCGTGTTCGGGATGGGGTTTCTCGGGCGAGAGGTCGCGCGCGCGCTCGGACGGGACGACGGCGCGAAGACGACGCGCGGGACGACGCGGAGCGCGGAGGTTGGACGCGTCAAGGAGCGCAACGTCCGCGCGTGGGACGGTGGGTTCGATGCCGACGTCGCGGCGTGCGTTCGACGCGCGCGAGTCGTGGTGTCGTGCGTGCCGCCGGTGGAGGCGAGCGACGGAACGTGGTCGGACCCGGTGTACGACGCGTACGCGGAGACGCTGGCGAGCGCGCACCCGGATGGGACGAATGTGACGCGGTTTTTTGGATACTGTAGCACGACGTCGGTGTACGGCGATCACGGGGGGGGGTGGGTGAACGAGACGAGCGCGTGCGCGCCGGACTCGGATAAGGCGCGCGCGCGCTTGGACGCGGAATCGAAGTGGCGCGCGCTCGCGGCGCGCTCGAACGGCGCGCTCAAGGCTGTGAGTTTTCGCTTGGGTGGTATTTACGGTCCAAATAGGAGCGCGCTGGAGACGGCGATGAGGCGAGCGGGGAAAGACGCGTCCGAGAGTGCGAGCTCGAGAGCGAGGGACGCTCGCGCGTTTACGAGTCGCGTGCACGTGCGAGACGCCGCGAACGTCATCGCTGCGATCGCGCGCGCGGGGGACGAGGCGAGCGATGTGTATAACGTCGTCGATGATTATCCGGTGTCTCGACTGTCAGCTGTGAAGTTTGCGGGACAAATCTTAGGTCTGTGTCCCGGAGACGATCGGACGGAATCGACGAGGGACGAGGACTCGAAGTCGTGGACGGGAGAAAAACGCGTGCGAAACGATCTGATCATGCGCGAGCTCGCTCGATTCGGTGAGCGTACGTCGTTGGAGTTTCCTTCGGTCTATCACGGTCTTCGCGACATCGCGGTGAGCGAGGGAAAGCTTCCGGTCGATGAGGCTTTCGACGAATGGTTTGCCAAAAATTTTCCAAAACTCGCGAGCGGCGAGTACGCAGGCATTCGGTACTTCACGTGCGATGACGCGAGAGACGTGCCGACGGGCGAGAACGTTATGGAGATGCGACGAAATCTAGGTCACGATAGATGGTTTTTCGAGTTCATCCGACCGCGTTAGTGGGCGAAATCCTCGTCGAACCCGCGGCGATGTAAACGACTGTAAATTGTACCGGCGCATTATGAAAACATGCCGAGACGCAAGTTACCGCGGCGTGAGTGAATGAGTGAATGAATTGAATTGAATGAATACGCGTGATCCTAACGTGACAATCTGAGCGAGCTAACGGTAACCGCGAGGGACGAGTCCGCGTGGGGCGGGAACGAGCCGCGTTGCCGGAGCGCCGGATTGCGAGTCGGCTTCGATGGCTTTGACGGCGGCGATATCTTCTCGTCGACCCTTCACGCCGAGCGTGAGACCGGCATTACGCACCCAGCGCACCCAAGGACCCCACGTGCGTCGATCTTTTGAGAGCGTCGAGGCGTGCCCGACGACGATGACACCTCTACGAGCTCTGGTGAGGGTGACGTTGCAGCGACGCGCGTCCGCGACGAAACCAATGGTATTTAGATCGTTCGCGCGAACGGTCGAGACAATCATGAGCTCTTTCTCCCGTCCTTGGTAGCCGTCAACCGAAGAAACTTCGATTCCAGCCTCACCAGTGTCTCTGTCAACACCCGTACGAACGCCTCGCTGGCGCAACATGGACCGAATCAACTTGACCTGCGCCGCGTAAGGTGTAACGATGCCGACGTGACACGGTCTGAGTTCTCCCGCGCTGAGCACACCGAGAAGGATCTCGAGTACGCGCTCGGCCTCGACTCTGTTGGAGTAACTCAGGTTATCGTTCGTCTCTTTCGAGTTCTCCGGAGTCGGACAGAACGCGATGGGTACGCTCGGGATCGGCCACTGAAATCCCTTGGGTGCCGGCCTGTCTTTCGCCGGAGTACCGCTCTTCACCAAACCGTTGTAAAACGAGTGGGAAGGGAAGTGACTGATCGCAGGGTGCATGCGAAACTGCGTGTCTAGTAAGTACGGCTTCACACCGGCGCGAGTCAAACGATCGAACAGCGACAGCGTCATACCCGCGAGCTCCGCCTCGCGCGAGACCACCGTCGGAGGAAGTTGCTTATGATCACCCACGAGCACGAGTTGTTGGCACCCGTTCGCCAGAGGCACGAGCGACATAGGCTCTGTAACTTGACTCGCCTCGTCGAGCATCACAGCACTGAAGTTGATTCTGTCAAGGAAGTCGCTACCAGCGCCCGAACACGTCGCGCAGATGGCCTGGGCGTATCGCACGGCACGGAGTTGCGCCTCGTACGCTTCGTGCTTGGTCGCCCCCGGCGGGATGGCGTTCTCGATTTGATATCGGGCGAGATCAGGTCTTACGGCTTCTGGTCGCCCCAAACGAATGACATTCACGCCCGCCTTTGCCAATCCCTCGACCATGTTGTCCACCGCAGTGTTCGAGTCAGACGTGCACAGAACCGGTCCGTGCCCAATTTCCAGCATGCCTCGGACGATGGCGACCGACGTGTGCGTCTTCCCCGTCCCGGGTGGACCTTGAATGAGCGTTAACCGACGTTCGAGTGCCGCCTTCATGGCATCTCGCTGTGAAGCGTTCAGACCGTGATTCCTGGTGATGTTGTCCACCACGCGATCATACGGACCTGGCGCCTTCAAGTCGCCAGTGGGATTGATAATCCCTTGGCAAAGCATGGGAACCGCCTCAAGATTTATCATTTCACACCCCGGCTGCCACGGCGGTATCTCGTGCACGCGAAACTTGTGTTCTTTGGGGGTGACGCCGTTCGTCGTGCCGTCCGGGTCGGACGCATCGTCGGCGCGAATGTTGAGCGATCCCACAGCCGCGGCGAGGTCATCAGCCAGCTCCTTCATAGATCGTTGAAAGCCCGCTGTGAGAATCTGGCGGAACACTGGGTTCGTGTTGCACACTGCTTTTTTCGTTGGATCGTTCGGCTCAAGGAGCTCATACAAAGACTCGACCTGACGCGTGAACGTGATTCTGTTCGCCAGCCGATCGATGCGCCAATCGTCCCCGTAAAGCTCCTGAACGTCCCCGTGATCGAGCTTGACGTGTAATTCGTTGAGAGTGTACGGCACGATCTCCACGACACCTTCGTATTCCTCCATGGGCGTCTCCGGCGCGGCGAGCGGTTTAGGTGCCTTTGGTTTCGGCACAAACGCCGCCGCGCTCGCCTTCAGCGATGAGTTCGCCGCAACTTCTGTCGGAGTAGACTCCGGCTCAGTCTCGGACGAGTCCTCTTCTACAGCGACTGCGGGTTGGTATCGCCGAACTAGAACGCTATCACCCACTTGCACGCCCCTCTTTCCGTCTTCTAACGATTTCAAGCACGCCATGCGCGGCAGGGAGTTCGGCGCGTCTGCCAGCATTTGCGTCGACAGGCACAGTCTTCCACCCTTGATCTTTGACGGTTTTGCGACGAGATTGAGCGAGCACGTGCCCGCTTGTTCGAGTGATTTCGTTGAGCGCTTCTTGATTCGATCCATGATCTGACTGGACTCCTCGCAAAACTCCATCACCAGCAGACGCATATTTTTTGTAAAGTACGTCGCCGTGGCGACGTCGCCGAATTCTAAAATCCCTCCCTGAGCGCTCGTGGACGGGAACTCGTCGCTGAAATCCGGTCCTCTGCAGCACGCGTCAACAAACGCCAGTGCTTCTTTGGCGCGCGTTCGACACGGCACGCTAGCGATGATTTCCGTGAACCTCTTGGTCGACATCTTCAGGCCGAACGCCGCCATCGCGCGCGACACCTCGCTCGCGTGATCGGCGTGCGTCTCCTTGATCAACGCCGCGATGAGCTTGTAATACGTCGTCTCATCGATCCCCATCGGGCACGTCGTTCGCGGATCCCCACCCGCGCGTTCAAAGATTCCCATCGCCACCTCTCTCCGATATCGCTCGCACGCCGCCGAGAACCACTGAAACCCGACGCTCACGTCCCCCGTGTGCACGCATCGCTTGATCTTCGACGCGTAATTCACCTTTGGCTCCCGCCTCGGCTTGATGAATCGCGCATCGTACCCGTACTCGTATCCACCGCCCCCCAATCCACCGAAACCCCGTCCGCGTCCTCGACCTCGACCCGTTCGGCCGCCGCCTCGCGCGCCGTCGTCGCCTCGCCCTCGTCCACCGCCTCCGCTCCGTCGTCCCCTCCCGCGGCCGTCTCGTCCAACCCGCGCGTGCGGCGTTCCATCACGCCCATATCGCGCGTCTCCTCGGTCGCCGTGCGACGCCCGCCCGCCCCATCCGACGCGGTCTTCGTGATGATGATGTTGATGTTGATGTTGATGATGTTGATGCTGATGTTGATGACGCTCGAGGCGGTCACCCGCGTGACCGCCACCGGCGCCGCTCGCGCGCGCTACCGGTACCGCGACCGCCGCGCGCGCACCGCCGCGCGCGGGCGAGAGCTCACCGTCGTTCGCGGCCATGGCGTCGAGGTGTGCGCGACCATGCATGCATGCATTCATTCACGACGTGGCGCACCGACGCATTCATTCCCGCTCGCGCGCGCCGCACACCGCGCTCGCGCGCGCGCGCGATGCCTGCGCGCGCGCGATGGACGTCGACGTCCGCGCCGGCGCCGCGACGTCGATCGACGACGACACCGTCGGCGGTGGTGACGACGACAGGGTCGATGCGGTCGAGAGGCCTCGATGGACGATTTGAACTCGTCGTCGACACCACGTCGTCCGCGCACGGTGAGACGTGCGCGTTGGAGACGTCGAGGGAGGACGGGGGACGGTTGACGGCGACGAGCGGGCGGGACGCGCGCGGGAGGTGCTGGGATGTGGATTGGTACGGCGACGCGCGGGCGAACGCGTCGAGCGGGTCGCACCTGAGTTCAATGCAGACGTGGGTGCGAACGAATCAGTGGAACCACGGGGCGAGGGCGCTGCTGCGAGTGAAGACGCTGGCGACCGGGTTGGACGCATCGAGGGCGGTGCGCGAGTACGGAGCGAGGTTTGAGGAGAGTGGGGCGCGAGAGCGGAGAGCGCAGAGGGCGCCGAAGAAGAACCGAGCGCCGCCGGCCGAGGACGGTCGAGCGTTCGATCACGCGCCAAAGTGCGCGACGAGCGTGTACGCGATGACGGTGTTGGATGGTGGAAAGATTGGGGCGCGTGTGTTCGTCGATGAGTCGACCAAAAAACCGTGGCGGGCGGAGTTTTACCATCAGCGCGGCGTGGAGACGTGGACGTTTGAGGAATGGGACGACGTCAAATTAGACGACGGTACGGTCGCGTCAACCCCGAGCGTGGCTCGACGAAAGAATTCAGAGGGTCAAATAACGGTGTATCTTTCGGAGACGACGACGGCGACGACTGATGGCGATGCGTCGTTCGCGATGCCGGCTTCGACGTCGACATCCGAGAGATCGTGGAGCAGCAAATCGAGCACCTTGTCGGCGGTTCGTGGCGACGGTGGACACGTACTCGTAAAAGCCACGCTCGAGTCTGGTGACGAGGGATGGTTCGTTCTCGACACAGCGTCGACCGGGCTCGTCATCGCGCCTTGGGCGGCGGACTCGTGTTCGATGCCATCGTTCGGCTCGATGGCCGTCGCGAGCATAGCCGCCCCTCTTGAGGGCGCTCTGCGGCGCGGTCGCGAGATTTCGATCGGATCGTTTCGAATGATGTCCCCGATTTTCATGGAACAAAACTTGGACGGCGCACTTCGCGTCCCCGACGGCCAAAGACTCACTGGGGTTCTCGGTGTGCCCGCTTTGGCGCACTCAATAGTGTGCTTGCACGCCCCGATGCGCGTGCCAGGAAGTCGAGACGCTCCTAAGCTCACCGTGGAGTTCCATGACCCGGAATCGTACGTCCCGAGCGGTGAAATCGAGCGCGCGTGGCAGGACGTCACGTTCATCGACGGTGTACCGCACGTTCAACTGGCATACACGGTCGCTAACGACGGATTCAAGGGTGTGACGGCAATGACTGACGAGCGCGTAGGATTGTTCAAGCTTTCTCTCGGCACCGGCGGTACCGGTGCCGTGCTCTCGGCTCGAGTCGCCAAGGAGGCCGAACTCGCTGAGCGTACAAAGGCGCTGCAACCGGGTGGGGTGATGAGCGGTCCCGGTGAGTCCGCTGGCCGCCTCCAACGCGTCGGCGACGAAATCGTCACGGGTCGCATGGAGACCATACGGTTCAAAGGCTTCGAGTTCAAGAACGTTCGCGCCGTCGTGCACCTCGATGGTGATCCCCCGGACGCAGATATCTCACCCCACGCCGACGGCGCCGTGTGCGTCGATCTCTTTCGCGGATGCGAGCTCGTGTTGGATTTGAGGAACGCGCAGCCTCGCGTCGCCGTAGTTCCGCCGTAGCTTGCAACGACACACCCATACTCGTTGCCGCGCGCGCGACGACGCCGTCAACTTCGGCGCATCGCGCGTGACGTAACCTAAACCCTAAACGTGACGTTGCGCGCGCGCACGCTCGCTCGACACCGCAGATGTCCGCGGAAACGAACAAGAGAGCGAAACCGAATGAAACCGTCGTCGATTCGGCGGCGGCGGCTGTGAAACATCGCGAGACGAACCTCATCGCGCGTTTGGTCGACGTCGAGGGCGTCGCGGTCGGTCCCGAGCTCGATTTACCTCCCGACTGCACGAGTAAGGAGTTGCAGACGCTCTTGAGCTCGTTGTTGCGAGCGCGAGGGGAGGAGGAGGACGAGGCGCGAGCGGAGGCACCGCACGCGTTTTACGTCAACGGCGAGGAAGTAATTGGCGAGCTCGCGGCGACGCTCGAGCAGTTAAATGCGAGCGTGGAGAGCGTGGTACAAATTGTTTTTCAGCCGCAGAGCGTGTTTCGAGTGCGTGCGGTGACGCGATGCTCGGCGGCCATTTCGGGACACGCCGAGGCGGTGTTGAGCGTGGCCTTTTCGAGCGACGGGAAAAATTTGGCGAGTGGGAGTGGGGACACGACGGTGCGATTATGGAATTTGAACACGCAAGGACCGAAGCATACGCTGCAGGGTCACACGAATTGGGTGCTGTGCATCGCCTGGAGTGCGGATGGGAACTTCTTAGCGAGCGGCTCGATGGACAACACGGTTCGGTTATGGGATCCGACCTCAGGCGAGGCGCGCGGTGGACCGCTCAAGGGACACAAGAAGCACGTCACAGCGATCGCGTGGGAGCCCGCGCACGTGGCGTACCCCGTCGTTCGCTTTTGCTCGGCCAGCGCTGACGGATCGGTGCGGGTGTGGGACGCCGTCCGTCGAGTGTGCCTGTTCACCATGTCGGCGCACACCAAAGCCATCTCCGCGGTGAAGTGGGGAGGCGAAGGCTTGATTTATACCGCATCTCGCGATACGACCATATACGTATGGGACGCCACGGATGGAAAGGTGGTTCGACAGCTGAAAGGACACGCGCACTGGGTCAATTCCCTGGCGTTGTCGAGCGAATACGCCCTTCGCACCGGCCCATACGATCACACCGGAGCGAAGCCCGAGAATGACGCTCAAGCCAAGGCTCAGGCGTTGAAGAGATACAAAGAGGCAACGGGAGGAAAGCCGGAGCGTTTGGTGAGTGGGAGCGACGATTTCACGATGTTCATGTGGGAACCATCGACGAGTAAGACGCCGCTACAACGTTTGACGGGGCATCAGCAACTCATCAATCACGTCTTGTTCTCGCCAGACGGGAGATATTTTGCTAGCGCATCTTTCGACAAAGGCGTCAAGCTGTGGGATGGCGCGACGGGAAAGTTTATCACGTCGTTTAGAGGACACGTCGGTGCGGTGTATCAACTCGCCTGGTCCGCCGATAGTCGACTTTTGATGAGCGCGAGCAAGGATAGTACTTTGAAGGTGTGGGATTGCCGATTGAAGAAGCTGAAGGAGGATCTTCCCGGCCACGCTGACGAAGTCTACGCGGTCGACTGGAGTCCTTTGGGTGCAAAGGCGGCGAGTGGGGGCAAGGATAAGATGCTGAGGTTATGGATGCACTAGGGAGTAGGATTGAAATGAGAGTCGTCGATTGTTTTTACATTTTTATCGCATTAAAAAATGCGGTCGTCGTTTGTTACCGGTACCGGTAGTTCCGTTTTATCGTTTATTCAGATTCGCTGAAGTCGCTTTCGTCATCCTCTTCAGAGAAATCTTCTTCAGACTCTTCTTCGGATTCCGAAACTGCGTACTTCTTGACCGGGCGTGCTCGTTGCGGGCGAGCAGTAGATCTCGGCGCCACTGGAGCGACCACTTCAGAATCGCTCTCGTCGTCAAAATCTTCAGAATCAGACATAGCCTTCTTTGCGGGCGCAGGCTTCTTCGCAGCAGCCGGTTTCTTCGCAGCGGCAGGCTTCTTCGCAGCGGCAGGTTTCTTCGCAGCGGCAGCCGTCACCGCCGTGCTCATGGAGGACATATCGAATGCTGCGGTAGACGATTTGGCGGGCTTGCTCAGCGCTGCGCCTCCTCGCAAAGCCAAGCGCTCGGCGAGAGACATCGGTTCCGTTTCCTCAGCGTCGCTTTCATCCTTCGGCGGTTCCAGAACGGGCGCGGCCACGGGCGCAGGCGCCGCCTTCGGTTTGGGCGCCGCCTTCGGTTTGGGCGCAGCCCTCTTCTTTGGCTTCGAGATTTCAAAGTCATCATCGCTGAAGTCATCATCCCACTCATCTTCGTCGCTGCTGTTCGCTGCACGTTGCTTGGCAAGCTTCTTCTTTGCCGCCTTCTTACCCGCAGTAGTGTTGTTGCGCGCGGCCGCACGTTGCTGCCTTTCAAGAACCTGGCGAGCCTCTTCGTCTTCGGCTTCGAGGAGATCGAGTTTCTGCTCGAGGTTCTCCAGATCCCGAAT
Source organism: Ostreococcus tauri (assembly GCF_000214015.3). Taxonomy (NCBI): domain Eukaryota; kingdom Viridiplantae; phylum Chlorophyta; class Mamiellophyceae; order Mamiellales; family Bathycoccaceae; genus Ostreococcus; species Ostreococcus tauri. Next base: position 20,967 of record NC_014438.2, on the reverse strand, counting down.
CCACAGATCCTTATCGGTCGTCTTGTGAAGTTCGGCGACCTCAGCTTCTTTGCCCTCTTTCTCGGACACCAGCTCTTCCACTTTTTCGAGCGTCAAATTCCATAACGGCATGCCGAGCAGGTAATCAAAGGATGCGCCAGCGGTTTCTTCCGGAATGAACTGACCGTCTTCGTCAAGTTCAGCAACGGTGCCCTTGTCCGTCTTGGGAAGTCGGTCATAGCATAAAGCATCGAGTTCTTCGATGAGTTCCTGCTTTTTCTTACGATTGACGACCAAACTACCATCGACAACGGCGAGAATGAAACGCATCTTGTTGGAGAGACGTTTGAGCTGAGACTCAGCGAGACGAATCAACATGTCTCTGCGTTGCGCGTACGCCTTGAGACGGAGAGGGATGAACGCTTGCAGAACGTCGATCGGTGAGGCGTACTTGGTAATCGCACCGTGTTCATTGAACAAGTGCATGTTGCTGATGCTTACCTTGGTGCTCAACTTGAACTTCTTCTCAATGCCGCCGGGCGCGCTCTGCGCCGCGGCCAAGTTTTCAGGGGGCATCGTGATGACGAAGTGCACAGTAGTGTCAGTGTGGTACTCCTTGTAGTCAGTGATGAAAGGCTTTTCGTTCTTCGTTTTCGGCGCGAGCATATCTTCCAAGAAATCCTTGTAATCAGTGGTCCAGGATCGAAGCGGCAGCTCAGTGATTTCCAACGTGCATTCGTCACGAATAATGTAAGAGCCAGTGACAGTGTAACGAGAATCTCCCTTGACAATCTCCTCGACGATGCTGCCGTTGAAGTTTCTATACCACGGGTGCATCTGACGCGCTTCCTCGCCCTCAAGCACGAGTTTGATGTTGGAGATGATGTCACGCGGGTTGAAGTTAGGAATGCTCGTCGACCATCCCGTACCGATGCCTTCGGCGCCATTCACAAGCACGAGCGGAAGCACCGGATAATAGAAGTCCGGCTCGATACGTTGTCCATCTTCATCAAGATAGTTCAGCAGAGCATCGTCGCACTCCGGGAAAATCGCACGGCAGATCTCATGCAGGCGAGTGAAGATGTAACGTGGGCTTGCGTGATCCTTACCGCCTTGCAAACGCGTACCAAATTGACCGCTCGGCACGAGCAAGTTGATGTTGTTCGAACCGACGAAATCTTGCGCCAAGTTGACGATGGTCATCGCGAGTGAAGCTTCGCCGTGATGATACGCGGAGTGCTCCGAGACATAGCCGCTCAACTGCGCGACTTTGATATCCGACTTGAGCTTGCGCTTGAAGCATGAGAAGAGAACCTTGCGTTGTGAGGGCTTGAAGCCGTCCACCATGCTCGGAATCGAGCGTAACAAGTCAGCTCTAGAGAACAAAATGAGTTCCTTGTTGATAAACTCGTCGTATCGAATCGCCTCGCCGCTCATATCCAAGAATGTGCCTGGCTCGTACGCATTCAGCCAAGCTTTGCGATCCTCGACACGCTTCTTGCTGAACGACATGTCGATCAAGTCACCGTCACCATCGCTTTCCCAGATGAAATTCTTGCGGTGGTGATCAAGAGACGCGAAGTACTCCTTGGCTTCATTCGCTGTGCTCGTACCAAGACCCTTGTAGTACTTGATGCTCCATCCAGCCGAGCCTTGGTTCGCCTCCTTCCAAGTCTCGTACTCGGGCAACGTGTAGAACACCTTCGACTGCTTCCCCTTGGTCGCCTTGATGATCGGCGTGATGAACTCGAGCAAAAAACCAGGAATCTTAAGCAGAGATGGGAAGTGAGCGTGCAAGAAGTTGATGAGAAGACCCTTAATGTGAGAACCATCATGATCTTGGTCTGTCATGATCATGAGCTTACCGTAACGCAACGATTTGGCGCTATCGTACTCCTTGCCGTGCTGCAGACCGAGAATTTGCTTGATGTTGTTGATTTCGGCGTTGTTTTTGATTTGGTCATGCGAAGCATCGCGCACGTTCAGAAGTTTACCACGAAGCGGGAAGACACCATACTTGTCTCTGCCAACGACGGAGAGACCGCTCACAGCGAGCGCCTTGGCAGAATCCCCTTCGGTGAGAATCAAAGTACAAGACTCAGAGTTTCGTCCACCGGCATCGTTGGCGTCATCGAGCTTCGGGATTCCCGTCAGACGTGAGCGCTTGGCACCGTCAGTCTTCTTCAGTTCCTTGCTCTGCTTGAACTGCGCCCAAGACATGATGTTTTCAACCACGCCCGAGTCCATGAGTTTCTTGATGATGGAATCCGACGGCGAATAAGAGCTCCCAAACTTGTTCGGTCGCGTGATGAGTGTCTCCTTGGTCTGCGAATCAAACGCCGGGTTCTCAATGAGAGCGTTCACGAACACCCAGAGATGGTTCTTGACTTGAAACGCCTTCAAATTCTTGCAGGTCTTCTCCTTCTTCTGAATCTTCTCCAACAGCTTCTGAGAAATTTGATCGGCCACATTGTTGACGTGCGTGCCGCCCTTCATCGTACAAATACCGTTCACGAACGAGCACTGCTGAAACTGCTGCGAGTCAGAGATGCTGACGCACACTTGCCATCGATCCGTGGACAGATCAAAGATCTTCGGCGCCGTCGCCTGGCTGTTCAAGTACATGCTTACGTAATCGTTGAAGCCCTTGATCGCGAGCTTCTCGCCGTTGAGATAGATGCTCGTGTTCTTACCGATGTTACCCGCCGCATCGTACACGCGCTTGCACATCAACGCGGCGACATCTTCGTTGACGAGAGACTCCATGCCAAACTTGGCAAAGTCTGGCTTGAAAGTGACGCACGTCCAATTTTCACTCTTCTTGCACTTTGTCACCACCGGCTCGCCCTTGACGCTCATATTATTGTTGAACACTTGTCGGTATCTCTTCTCGCGAGAGCCATCGCAGGTCTCGATGATGAACTCTGTGGAGAAAATATTGGCCAACTTGGCGCCGTACCCGTTTCGCCCGCCGACAACCTTCTTCTCGTTGTCGTCGTAGTTGCTCGACGTCAAGAGATGACCGAAAATGAGCTCCGGGACGTACACGCCCTCCTCCTTGTGCATCTCAACCGGGATCCCGTTACCATCGTTGTACACACGGATGATGCCCTGCTCAACGTCGATGTCCACGCGCAGCTCCTTCATCTTTGGGTCGCGCACCTTGTTATCCGTCGCATTGACGAGAATCTCATCAAAGATTTTGTAAAGACCCGGAACGAACGAGACCTGTCTGTGCACCAAAGATTTCGTCGCGTCGTCGTACACCCACGCCTTCTCCTCCGCTCGCTCGCACGATCCGACGTACGTGTCCGGTCTCAACAAGATGTGCTCGAGCTGCGTCTTCTTTTGGTAAATCTCCTCAACCGTCTTCTTGTTCGTCGCGTTCGCCAGCGGTTTGGTCTTCGCGGTCGCCGTCTTCTGCGTCGTCAGCGAACATCACCAGCGTCACGTTCGTCAGTCGTCTACCGTCACCGAGCGATCGACGACGCGCTCGTTCGCGTTCGTCTTCGCGCGAGTCGATTCGTCTCTCGTTCCCCTCGCTTCGACCGCGCCCTCGTCATCGCGCGCGTCGACGTCGACCCACCTCGCCCTTGCCGTGCGTCACGACCGGTGCGTTTTCATCGAAATCATCGTCCGAGTACGCCTCCGCGCCCTCGACGCGATCGACGCGATCGACGAGCATCGCCATGGCGACGCGAACGGGCGCGCGCGTGTGCGGGGGCGCCACCGACGGGGCGTCGCGCGCACGGCATCGCGCGAACTGTTTGCCCACACGCGCACGACATCACGCGAACTGTTCGCCCACACGCGCACGACATCACGCGAACTGTTTGCCCACACGCGCACGACATCACGCGGACAGTGTGTGTCTTGGTACGGGATCCAGTGCTAGACTGTTCGCCCACTCGCGCGCACGGCGTGGTCCCCATCGCGCCCCCCCGATGGGCGTGCGCGTGCTTCAGTACGCGTGCGCACCGCCGCCGTGATGACGTCACCACGACGCGCGCGCGCGAGGAAAAAATCAAAAAATCACACCCACGAACGGTTGCGCGCGCGCCGTCGACGTGGGCGGCGGAGCGACGACGTGCGCGGCATCGTGCGTCGCGCCGTGCGCGGTGGTTCGAGCGTCGAGGACGTCGCGATGGAGGACGATCGCATCATAAAGAGCGCGTGGACGCCCGAGGTACGCGCCGCGACGGCGACGCGCGCGAGGACGACGACGCGGGCGCTCGCGCGGCGCGCGCGCGGTGGGGGGACGCTCCGCCGTTAGCGGTAACGACCCCCCGGGGTGACGATGCGCGCGGGGGCGAGGGAGACGCGTGACCGGTGCGGTCGACGCGACGGGTGAAAACGGACGAATGAAAAAGAGTGTCATCCGTCGCGCGCGCTCGGGACGGGCGGCGGGCGGCGGGACGGGCGCGCGGGCGCGCGCGCGGCACCGTCGACGATAAGATCCCACGGTGGCGAGGGCTTGGCGTAACGCCCAATACTGTTTGTTCATACTGTTTGGATTTTCCGCCGTGCGGCGGCGTGCACGTCACCGGGCTGGTGATGGAGATGAAACGCTCGAGACTGACCATTTCTTTTCGCTCGATTCTCAGGAGGATGAAATGTTACGCGAACAGATCGAACGATTGGGTGGACCGGGTAACTGGACCGCGATCGCGGAGGCGCTCCCGGGACGATCGAGCAAGTCTTGCCGTTTGCGTTGGTGCAACCAACTCAACCCGAACGTCAAGCGCGGGCCGTTCACGCCGGAGGAGGATAACACCATCCTGATGCAGCACGCGATTCACGGGAACAAGTGGGCGGTAATCTCACGTTATATGCCGGGTAGAACGGACAATCAAGTGAAGAACCGATTCAACTCGACGCTCCGAAGACTGATTGCGAGCCAGAAGAAGGAGGGCGGCGGCGCGACTTCGATGCAGAGCGGATCCGGGTCGGCGCCGGCGTCTCCCAGAGGCAAGGCACCTTCTCGTCCGCAATCGCGATTGGGCGATGCGAACGCTCCGATGACACCAAGTCGCTCGAAGCGCGAACGATCGCTCTCTCCAGGCGAGACGGTGGACCAAGCAGGCGGTTCACCAAAGCGTTCTCGATCGAGCGCCGAGGCAAGCAAGCTCAGCGAGAGGCGTAGTGGGGACCGCAGCAGCGGAGACTCCCGATTAGACAACGTGCGTAAAGCTGGTGAATCTTCCGCTACGGAGCGTCAAGGATTGGACAACCTCATTCAAGCGTCACTCATGGAGCTCAAGCGCCTGAAGGATATCAAGGGCGAGATTCACGAGTGGGGAGCGATGCCGTACGGCGCGGTGCGTGATTGCGGCACCCCGGAACCCGTGCGCTCCGAACCGGACGACGGCGTCGTGCCGACGTTGCAGAAGCCACAGCCAAAGCGGGGAGGCTTCTCCGTCAGTGCAGCGTCGGACATGTATGACTGGCGCTCGCACTCGCCAGCGCTCAGCGCCACGTTCTTGGCTGGCTTGAAACGAGTCGATTCACTGGCGAGCCTCAACGAGGACGAGAAAGCACCGTCCCGTCCCGTCAGCGCTATGGGCGCGCACATGATGACCGCTTCCAACATGCTCGAATCCGATGGTTGGTACGCTCGCATGCTTGACAACCTGGGCAAGCGCAAGGGTGACAACACCGAGGTGTCGTCCAAGTCTGTCGCCGTGGTGAACACGGAATCTTTCGTCAAACCCGTCCAAATCGGCGCCGAGGCGGCGTGATGAAGCATCGCACACCTCATATCCTTAAGACCCAGATAGTTCAAGGACACCAACAAGCGTTGACCGCAAAACAAGACCACCCTCACCATCAATGCCATGTTCAAACACACCCCTATTCTTTCAACCGTCCTACGGGACAACTGTACGACGAGTTGCCGTCGATCGTCGAGGCAGATGGGCACGCAAAAACAACATCTCCTCATCAAACGTAGCGCACTCATAATTTAACGAAAGCGTGCCATATACATTCATCAACACGTTAGTTCATTGATTTTACATCTTGGCTAATTCGTCGCCTCGGTTCGCCGCTGCCAGGACCGCATTCATCATGGCGGCTCGAACGCCCGCCTGCTCGAGCGCGTGTACCGCCGCGATCGTTGTCCCGCCCGGAGAGCACACTTTGTCCTTGAGCACGCCCGGATGCTCGCCCGTTTCGAGCACCATTTTTGACGCTCCGTAAAACGTCTGCGCGGCGAGTTCCAGCGCGACGTCTCTCGGAAGTCCCGCTCGAACGCCACCGTCCGCCATGGCCTCGATGAGCACGAACACATACGCCGGTCCGGAGCCGCTCACGCCCGTCAGAGCGCTCATCTGCGATTCCATGATCACTTTGCACACGCCCACGGTGGACATGAGCGCGAGCGCTCGGTGCAAGCTTTCCTCCGAGCACGTCGACCCTTTGCATATTCCGCTCGCCGCGGCACCGACCAAGCACGGCGTGTTCGGCATCACGCGCACGATGGCCGGTGGTTTCTGGTCGTGCGTCGTCCACACCCCCTCCATCGCCTCGAGCGTGACCCCCGCGGCGACGCTCACGAAAACCTTGGGCTCGAGCGCCTCCTCCGAGATCTCTCTGCGCACTTCATCCAACACGCTCTTGATGTACGGCGGTTTGACGGCCAAAAAGATGACATCACTCTTCTCCGTCACGTCTCTCGCGGTCTCCACCACCGTCCCTCCCCTCGCCCTGAAGCTCTCGCGTCGCTCGACGTTGGATTTATTACACATCGTCAAATCGGCAAACTTGACCACGTTCGCGCCGACGAATCCGCTCGCCAGCGCGTCCGCCATGTTCCCGTACCCGATGAAACCCACGCGCATGATGGTCGATCCGTCGCCTCGTTCGATGCCGCGCGTCGTCGTCCGTCGTCACCGCGTCACCACCGCGGTCGAGACGTCGTCGTCGTCATCGTCATCAACCCTCGTCGCGATGAGGGTGAAACAAAAACAATCGTCATCGTCATCGTCATCGTCGCGTCGTCATCGCTCGACCGCTCGCGCATCGGCACCGCCGCCCGCGACGGAGCGATCGTCCACGACGCGCGCGCGCTCGGTCGAACCGCGCGCGAGACGAGGGGCGACGCATGACGTCCGCGCGCGCGGTCCTCGTCTCGATCGCCGCGGCGGCTGGACTGTCGACGCAGACGATGCCGACGGCGCGCGCGGCGCCGTTCGGATTCGGTGGTGGTGGCAAGGTGGACGGGGGTGATGCGAACGCAAAGTCGGCGCCGGCGTCGTCGATCGAACCGTCGAGGAAGAATAAGTCGGGGGCGAACGCGGCGTTCGATCCGGAGGCGCTCGAGCGCGGGGCCAAGGCGCTGCGGGAGATCAACGCGTCTCCGTACGCGACCAAGGTGTTGGAGCTGTCTCGAACGCAGGAACAGACGAAACAGGGTGAATTACGAGCGAGAGAGGCGGAGGCGAACGCGGCGGCGGCGGCGCACGCGACGGAAAGGGAAAAGGTAATGTGGTCGGAGCAGTCGCGCGTGGAGAAGGAGCGGTCGCAGCAGCAGGCGCAGCTCAAGCAGTACGACGATGAGCTGGCGCGGAAACGCATGGCCACCGAGCACGAGCAGCGAAGACAAAGAAATGCTGAGATGGTGAAATTACAGGAGGAGGGGATCGAGCGACAGGAGGCGATGAAGCGCGCCACCGAGGAAAAAATTCAACGCGAGAGACGAGAGACTGAGCGCTATCGCGCCGAGCTCGAGCGAGAAAACTTGCGCGCCAAGGCCATCGCCGAGGCCGAGGGACGCATCGCAGAAAATAGAAAGAACGAGGACGTGATTCGTCGTCAGATGATCGCCAAGGTCACCGCAGAAACGGACAAGGCTGTCAAGCTGGTGCAAGAGACGCTCGGTCTCATAGGCGGCGGCTTCAACGCCATCTTGGCGGACCAGCAGCGCATGGCGATGTTCGTCGGAAGTGTCACCGCGCTCGCGGCGGGGGTGTACGCCTCGCGTGAAGGCGCGCGCTTCGGCTTCCGCCAGCTCGAGAAGTACTTGGGTCAACCGAGCTTGATTCGAGAAACCTCGCGAGGGGCGTTCTGGAAGCCCAAGGCGGCCGCCGCGACGGGCGAACAACCGGCAGCCATTCTCGGTGATGTCGTGCTCGGGGACAAGCTACAAGAGCGCGTGCAACGTTTGGCCGTTTCAACGGCGAATACAAAGCGTCACTCGGCTCCGTTCCGTAACATCCTGTTCCACGGTCCTCCGGGCACTGGTAAGACGATGGCGGCGAAGCGTCTCGCGCGTTACAGCGGCTTGGACTACGCGGTGATGACGGGTGGTGACGTGGCCCCGCTCGGGAGTAACGCGGTGACGAAATTGCACGAGATGTTTGACTGGGCATCGACGTCACGCAACGGCCTTTTGCTCTTCATCGACGAGGCTGACGCGTTTTTGGCCAAGAGAGGGAGCGACGTCGCCGGGAGCGAGTCGCGCGCCGCGCTCAACGCTCTCTTGTTCCGCACCGGGGAGATGAACCGCGACGTCGCGCTCGTTTTGGCGACCAACCGGCCTTCGGATTTGGATGAGGCCGTCCTTGACCGAATGGACGAATCCGTTGAGATCGGTCTTCCGGATATCGAGGCTCGAAAGCGCATGGTGAAGCTGTACTTTGATAAACTCATCGTTCGCGGCGCAGACGCCGGGGACGAGAAGGGTGCCAAGTCCTTCTTCGCCGGGTTGTTCAAGCGAAGCGTCCCAGATCGACCGGTTCCGGTGAAGGACATCTCTGATTCGGACCTCGACGCGGTCGCGACCGCCACTGAGGGTTTGAGCGGGCGCGAGATATCCAAGCTCATGGCTAGCGTCCAAGCCGCGGCGCACGGCTCGACGGATGGCGCGTGCACGAAGCAAATGTTGCAAGAGGTGACGCAAACGAAGATCGCCGAGCACAAAACCAAGGCGCTCTGGGCGGGCGCGGGGCAAGCGTAAGCGAGTATTTCCCAACCGGAACGGCACCTAGATGCGAGAGTTGTAGTAGTTTCATATAATTTGTGTCGTTCACGATTCGTTGTTATAGTACAAATGTGTCCCTCTATTCCGGATAGTACGTCGACCCGGTCGTGTATTGCCCGTGCGGTTGAGCGCGTGCCGGGGGGGCACGCGGTGGCGGGGCCTGACGAGGTGGTGCCGTGTACGTATAAGTCATCGGTTGCGGCTGCGGCGGTCCTTGAGTGAGGACGACTGGCGCGGACGGGCGCCCCGGCTGCATCGTCGGCGGCGTCGGCGCCGCCATCACTCCCGGCCTTCCCTGAGTCTGCTGCGAGTTTCGGTGCTTGATTTGGAGGTTCTGTTGCGTCAGCATGCACGCGCACACGCTGGCGTACGTGAGGTCCGCTAAGCAGTCGACCGCGTCCGCGAGCAGCTCGATGTCCTGGTTGTTCGTGACGCTCGCCAGGCAGCGCAAGCAAAACGCGAGCTGTTGCGTGATGAGCATGAACCCGATGAGACAATTATCGCACTGTGTGTTCATCACGCGCTGTTCGTCTTGAATCATGAAACGCGTCGTCGCCATAGCGCTCGGAAAGCAACAGCACACCTCGCAGCAGAGGCACAGCTCGGGATTGCTCCGCTCGCCGCACCGGCCCGAGACGCACGTCCCTCCGTTGCAGCACACGTACTGCGACGGCCACGCCGAGCCCATCTGGAGTTTTCTTTGTTCGTACGCCGCGCACGTCGCGCAAAAGAGCGCGAAGCAGCAATACGCGGGATCGGCGCACGGGGCCCCGCACAGGCCCGTCTGCCAGTCGTTATTGAACTCCTTCCGCGCCGCCGCCTGATCGCGCTTCTTCTGCGACATCGAGCGCTCCATCCGCTGCTGCTGCGGGAACGGTTGTTGTCCGTACATCTTTCGCGATCACGACGTCGAGGGATCGAGTATCACCGATCGCGGGCGAGATCTCGCTCGAGCTCGCCCGCGGGCAACGGCCGAGGACGCGTTCGAGTCGTTCGAGACGACGCGCGCGACGACGCGTGCCGCGCGCCGCGCGCGTGCGTCGACGGAGACGTCCCGCGGACGCCTCGCGTCCACGTCTTCACGCGCGGTCGCGCGCGACGACGAGTGCGGCGGGACGCGGGACGTCGAGGTCGACCGCGGACGCGACACCGCGTCGAGGGTGAGCGAGGGACGGGGTGGATGGAGGCCTCGAGGGTTTGGGCGTCGACGTGCGAAGTGTCGTTCGTCATCTTTACAGCCCCGCGAACCGGGGTGATGAAATCAATCAGCTAAAATAAGACCGTCGCCACCGCGGCGCGTGTAAATCGCCGCGCGCGCGTCTCGAGAGCGCTCTCGAACGCGCGAAGCCCGACGCTCAAACTCTACAGTGTCAAACCGCGCGCGCGACTCAACTTTTAGTTGTTGAAGCGGCGACCACCGGCGCGCTGACCCTGACCCTGATTCAACGCAGCCGCCTCCTTTTCCGCGATCGCTTGCGCGGCCGTCTTCGGCTTACCACCCTTCTTGTTGCGCGGCGTCGACTGCTTGCGCTTGAGGATGTCTTGCTTGTTCTCAAAGTACCTACGGCGTCGGGTCTGCGTTCGCGAAGAAACGAGCGATGGCGCGTTCGGTCAGTCACACGCGCGCTTGCTCACACCGAGCGTGATGCGTCACCGATATCATCGTCCGCTCCACCGCGGCCGTGGGCGTCGCTCGCTCCGCCGTGGCGTCCGCCGCGCGGGCGATAACCCTATTCTCCACCCTCAGCCACAGCTCTCGCGCGATCTCGCGCGTCGAGCGACGACGCGCACCTCTTGGATGTGACCGGAAGACATCACCGCCTTTCTGAATCGTCGAATCGCGCTCTCCGCGTTCTCGTTCTCACCCACAGTCACCTATCGCGCGCGCGCGCACGCATCCGCATCGTCAGTCTCCCATCGCGACGCCACCCCCGCGACGTCGACGTCTCCCCCGTCCGTCCGCGCGACGACGAGCGGCGACGCACCTCCGCCTGGAACGCGCCCTTGAAGGCGAAGATGTTCGAAGCGAGCAAGAACGCCATGGCTCGTCGTCGTGTGTCGCCGTCGACGTCGCGCCCTCTCGCTCGCCCGCCCGTCGCCCGCGCGCGCCGGCCCGCGTCGCCGTCGACGCGCTCTTGGACCACCTCGTGCGCATCACCCGCGTTCGACGCGTGCGCGACCCCATCATCGCCCGCGCGCGGGTCGGGGGATAAAACCCTGAAACCACACGACCTCTTCTTGAGTACTGACCCATCGGTCGAGCGCGCACGCGTGCGCGTCGCCCACGCGATCGCATCATCGGTCGAAAAATGCGTCGAATACGCGTCGTCGCCCGCGCGCGTGCACCCACGGCGACGCCCCGACGCGGTCTCGGGGGCGTCGCGACGTTCGTCGCGTTGAAAATATCTCCCGCGTCGGTGGCGTCGAATCGTCGCGCGCGTGCGTCGACGGCGGCGACGGACGATCGCGCGCGCGGAGCGAAGCGACGCGGACGATCGCCTCGGACGCGTCGACGCGCGGGCGATCGCGTCGGTGCGCGCGATCGACGGGGGCGCCGCGCATCGATTCGCGACGCCACCGACGCGGGCGGCGATTGGTGGATTCATTCCTCATCATCATCCGCGTCGAGCGTGCGAGCGCGACGGACGAGCGATCGCGCGCGGCGCGCGTTCGGTATGGAACGATCGATCGCGGCGATGGAGACGGGGGCGACGACGCGCGGGCGATGGCGCGTCGACGCGCGGTTTCGGTTTCGCGCGCGCGGCGATTGCGGGCGAACGCGCGGCGACGGCGGGCGGGCTCGAACGCGCGCGACGGCGCTGATGGAGACGCGCGTTCGACGTCGCGCCGTCGTGGCTAGAGATGCGAGCGATTTCGCCAACGACGGTGGGGCGTACGAGCGGTTTTCGTCGCGAGAGGAAGCGCGGCGGGACGACGCGGCGGAGGCGGCGGGCGACGCGGCGTCGGTCTCGAGCGCGTCGAGCGCGTTCGAAGGGGGGGAGGACGGACGGAACAGAGTCGAGACACGTTCGAGCGCGTCGAGGGCGGACCGAGAGATGTACGACGCGGAGTTTACGTCGTTCATGCGCGCTCGCGCGCAAGCGAACGAGGCGGAGACGCGCAAGCGGTGGAACGAAGGCGCGGCGACGCCTCGAGTGGCGTTCGATCTCGGATCAGATTACATCAGACGCGTCGCCGTGGCGTATCCTTACTCCGCGGTGGGTTCCGCGCGCGGGACCGTCGCGATTTGCGACGTCGTGAACGCCTCGGCGATCGCGGTGGCGCCCTTGGCGCACGGCAGAGACTGGTTGGAAGCGAACGACAGACCGCTCGGCGAGCGCGTGCTCCTCGGCGCGCACGACGGAGGAGCGGTGACCGCGATGGCGCTTAAAACGTTGGTCGTGCCCGCGAAGGGCGATAAGGAGAGCTTTGCCTTTGTCGCGTCCGGAGGACGAGACGGTTCTCTGCGTCTTTTTGAGGCGAGTAAAAACTCAGCCGCCCTGCGAGAGCTGGGTCACGCGACGCACGATAACGTCGTTACCGGCGTCACGTTTGCGCGTGATTCGTTGTGGAGCGTCGCGCTCGATGGTCATCTCTGTCGATGGTCGCTCTCTCCGCGCGCGACCGCCGCGGGTGAAAACGCGACTACGAAGCGAGCGCGAGAATCGCTCATCGATATCGCGGGAGATTACGTTCGCGAATCGTCGCCGGCGCTCACAAAGCAAGGAGAATGGGAGAATACGCAGCCGACGTTGTGCATGAGCTCTTGTGAGAAAACAGGCTTGATTTCGGTCGGTAACGCCGACGGATCGGCCGCCGTACTGAGCGCCTCGGCGAGCTCATTCGACGGAGAAAGCTCAGTCATGCAGACATGGAGCGCGCACGAGGGATCGACGGTGCGGGCCATCGCGCATTGCCCTGGGAACGGCATCATCACGGGTGGCGGTGACGGTATCATTCGGGTTTGGCGTCTCATGGTGGATGACGACGCCGGTTTCGATTCCCTCCCCGGGCGCGCGTCGCACCGCGTCGCAAAGGTGCGGTGCGTCCCGCGTCTCGCGGCCGAGCTGCGCGGTCACACCGCCGCGGTGGTCTCTCTCGCGACGGGATGTCCCGGACGTCTAGTCAGTGGCGCGCAGGACGGAACGATTCGAGTTTGGGATTTGGATCTCACCGACTCAAAGCCAGGTCAGCGCGTAAAGGCGATTCGGAGAGACGCGCGCTACGCCGTGCTCGGGCACACCGTGTGGTTGGGTAGCACGTACGCCGATTCCGAACGCATCATTTGCGATGGAGCGAATAACGTTCTGCTCGAGTACGACTTCTCCACGCCAACCGACGACGCCTAGGATGGTCGCGCGACGAGTACGGGTCCCGGTGCGTCGCGTTTTGTTTTGTTAGTGCTCGCTCTAAATCCTCACGCTGTGTGATAAATCATGTACCGCAAAAATGCTATTAGAAAGGGTATTATTCACGAGCAACCGGTACCTCACCGCCATCGGTCACGTGGGCAAACTCATATTTCATCGCGCGTCGCATCTCGTGGGCCACGGTATTCATCGTCTTCACAGCTGCGGTCTGGGGCAACAGGTAAACTCAAAAGCGTTACCGTTAAATTTGAACGCAGTGAGCGCGTGCTCTTGGGGACAAGACACCGTCGCGGGTGCCAACGAGCTGATAGCCTCGACGTCGAAGACGACGCTCGCGGATTCGAGCGTCTCGCACGCGTCGCGCCGCGGGGTCGATCTTCCCGTCGTGCACTCGTACACGATCGACATCGATTTGCTCCACTGCTTGAGATACCAACCCGACAAAAATGCGTCGAGGCAATCCACCGCGTGTTCGTTGAGGTTGTCGTAAGAGTCTCTTCCGTGCCACCTCGATCCCGAGGGCCCTTGCGTCGTCTCTCGCGCGTCGTTCGCGCCACCGAACGCCAATCCGTCATCGTTCTTCGCCTCGACGCACGCGTACGCGTTACGAACGCTTTTATTCTCGTCTCCATCGCTCTGGACATCGAATCTAAACCCCGTGAGCGCGGCGTCGCTCCCGCACGACACGCGATGGACGTTTCCGTACTCGCGCGGTCCCCCATCCGGGGCGAAACCGGTCGACGCGTCTCGCGTCTCGTACGTCGCCGGCGCCCGCGCGACCTCGGGCGCGACCTCTCGCGCCGAGCCGCGACCGAAGACGAACCGATCGAGTCTCCATCCTCCCCCTCCCTCGTCGAGTGCGCCCTCGACGTCTATCCCATCGCGGTGCCGCGCGATGACGATGACGATCGCACTCACGCACACCCCCACGCACGCGCGCGCGAGCGTGCGCCGCGCCGCGCCGCGTCGGCGCTTCACCTCGCGCTTTACCGTGGACGCCATGGGCGACGCCCGGGACGCCCGCGGACGACGTCGTCTCGACGCGGTCTCGACGCCGACTCGACGCCGTTCCGAGACGCGTCGCGAAACTTCCAATGGGTGCGACGCGGACCCAGTCGGGGTGTCCACACACCCGCGTGTGGACGGACGCACCCCGTCGGGGTGTCCACACACCCGCGTGTGGACGAACCCGCGGGGCACCCATCGTCCGCGTCGTCGTTCGCGTCGCTCGGCACGGGGCGATGTCGCGCGTCGACCGCGACGTCGGCGCGGTGGCCGCGGCGGAGGACGACTCGGACGCGCTCGAGCGACTGCGAGCGATTCGACGCGCGGTGCGCGAGGCGCTGGGACGCGAGGATGACGCGGTTGACGACGCGGTTGATGACGCGAACGACGAGGACTACGCGACGGTGTTTAAGGATCTCGCGCTCGACGACGACGGCGTCGCGGAGACGTTCGGGGATGACGCGGACGACGCCGCGTGCATGGCTCGCGTGCGACGCGCGTGCGATGCGGATGAAGACGCGGCGGCGATGGACGACGACGAGTTCGACCGACTGCTCGCGCGCGCCGCGGCGGAGGGCGAGGACGTGAACGCGAAGAACGCGGACGGGGACGACGCCCTGCACTTGGCCGCGTTGTACGGTCGCGTGAACCGCGCGCGTGCTCTTCTCGCGCGCGGTGCCGACGCGCTCGGTCGCGACGAGAACGGAGGGTCGGCGCTTCACGACGCGAGCGCGTCGGGGCACGTGGAAATCGTCAGAGCGCTGTGCGAATCGGCGAGCGCGTCGGGGAAGCTGAAAGAGCTCATTTCAATGGTGGACGATGACGGAGAGACGCCCTTGCACCTGGCGGCTCGCGGCGAGCATCGCGACGTGGTGGAGTATTTGCTCGAGTCTGGGGCGACGAAGGACGCGCGCTCGCTCGCGGGCGAGACGCCTCATGACGCGTGCGAAGACGCGGACGTTCGAGCGTTGTTAGAAATCTAGGTTGTAATCATAACTCACTTCTCCCTAGCGCTTCGTAACGCGGCGAGCTCGGCGTTCAGATTGTCGACGCGAAGCGTTCCTCCGGCGACGCACGCCGCGGACGCCTTTTTCGCCGCGCGAGCAATGTCGCCCGCGAACGCCTCTAGTTCCGCGAAACCGAAGCGCCCCTTCGCTAAATTGACGAAATCACCGATCGCCTTTGCCTTCAAAGTCTCCAACTGGGACGGATCCAACGCCGGCGGTCCCGTCTTGCCCGCCGGGGTCTCCGCGGGCGTCTCCCGAGCGCGCGCCGTTTCATTCGCGCCGACGTCGTCCGCATCCATCGGAGACGAAGCGTTTGGCATTTCGACGTGACCGTTTTCCTCAGAGTTGACGTTCGCGGCCGCCTCGTCGCGAGCTTTCTTCTTCAACTCTCGGGCGAGTTTTTCAGGATCCTTGACAAAATCAGGATTTCGCCAAACGGGAGCGCCCTTGGGAGCGATGCCGCCGTCGCCGTCGCCGTTTCGCGTCGCGGGCCTCTCACCTCCGGAATCAGACGATGCGCCACCCGCGGTGGTCGTCTCCGGCGCCACGTCTATCGGTGCGGTGCTTTTCCCGCGCTCCGCGCGCGCCTTTTCGATTTCTTTACACCTCAGCACGAGCTGAGGATCGAGCGCGGTGAGCAGTTGCGCAATCGTATCCTCCAAAGCGTGCGCCTTGCTCAACATTCGACGCCCGTCGCTGTCGTCGGTGCTCTCGCCCCAATACTCATGCGCGCTCTTCACGATCAAATGGACGTCTGCGAGGAAGCTGTCGACGGTTGTGTACTTCTCGCTGTCCACCTTCCAGAGTAACGTCGACAGGTCCATCGGTTCTGAGACGCGCTGCGAGTACGCGGGTAGCTCCTCGTCGGTGATTGGCGCGGCTAAAATCGCCCAATTCTTTTGGTAAAGCAGTCTCGTCACGGTGTCTCGCAAGAACATGCGCTGTTGGCGAAGTAAGTGGTTCTCAACCGCGATGGTGGCTTGCGATACCTTTTGAGCGCCGCGTTTCACGCCGCCGACGTGTCCGTCGTCGGCTCGCGGCGCTCGGCTGAGAACCTCTCGTCGCCGCGCCGACATCGGCGTTTTCCCAGGAATGAGCTCGCCTTTCGCCGCCGCCTCGTCCCTCTTTTGTGCGATTTTGAATGCCGCGTCCAGAAGAGGAAGGAAAAACTTGGATAACGAGTCGGCGTCGTACTTCTCGGGCATGGCAACCGGTTTCCAACGCACCGAAGCGAACGATGCTCGAAGACTCTCTTCGAGCTCGCCGATGTCAATCACGTCCGCCGTTGTGATGAGCATCACGGGCAAATCCGTTGGAATGTCTCGCAACAGCGTCGTTAGCGCCGCGCGAAGTGTCGGCGTGGAGCTCTCCCACCAGAGGCGGATCTCCGGAAGATACAAAACCGACGGCGCGGCTCTCCGCGCTTCGGTGACGGCTGTGACGAGCGCCTCTTCGGGTGAACGACCCGAATCACCGAGAAGCGACGGCATGCCGATCGCGTGAACGGGAAATTGCTCGAGGGTGTGCAGAAGCGCCGACGTCAGTTGATTATATCCGCTCGTCTCGGCGCCGTGAATGCACAGCGCCGTGCGTTGGCACGGCGGTCGTCGCATGAATTCGAGCGCCGCGTTGGCGGCAGACTCGCTCGGCAACGCTCCAGAAGCTTCATCGTTCGCCGTGGCTTGCGCGAGAATATCCTCGTCCTCTTCTTCCGCCAGTTCGTCGATGAGTTCACGCGCACCCGATTTCACACCCACAGCCTCGCCGTCGCCGTCGAGCGAGATAAACGCGGCCGGCGGGAACGTGTCCCGAATGCTATCCAAACATTTCTCCAGCACGAGCTCGAGAAGTGGCTTTTGCAGCGGCGTGAGAGGTCGTGCGTGCGTCCGCGCCGCGCGATGAGACGCGGGAACAATCGCTGCGAGCGCCGCCCTGAAGTCCGCTCGACTGGGAATGACTTGCCTTGGGTCGATGTTCAAACGCTCGTCGCTCTCGTAAATCTGTGGATACCGACGTCGAAGAGCGTGCACCGCCGCCTCTGTACACAGCGCTTTCAAATCGGCACCGCAATAGCCGACGCACTTTGCGGCGAGGTCGTTAATGAGTTCTTCGGAAGGTCTCTGCTCCCACTCCTTTGTGTGAATGCGCAAGATTTCACCTCGAGCGTGCACGCCTGGCAAAGGGAAAGCGAGCTCTCGATCGAAACGACCGGGACGACGCAATGCACCGTCAATGGAATCCACTCTATTCGTCGCACCCAAAACGACGACTCGCCCTCGATTGTCTAATCCATCCATCAGAGCGAGCAAGGTTGCTAC
The DNA here is from genome assembly GCF_000214015.3 of Ostreococcus tauri. Lineage (NCBI taxonomy): Eukaryota > Viridiplantae > Chlorophyta > Mamiellophyceae > Mamiellales > Bathycoccaceae > Ostreococcus > Ostreococcus tauri. Next base: position 3,308 of record NC_014438.2, on the reverse strand, counting down.
CAACGAGTTGTGAATTTGATCCGTCTTGCTCGAACGCACGGGCGCCAACCCGTCGAGTTCATCGAAAAATATGATTGCTGGCTGTCGCTTTTGCGCCTCTTCGAATAACAACCGTAGCTGGCGCTCCGACTCGCCGACCCATTTACTTAACACGTCGGCACCCTTGCGCATGAAAAATGCGACTTCAGATCCCGCGCGAGAGCACGACGCCGCGAGCGCTCTCGCGATGAGCGTCTTCCCCGTGCCCGGCGCGCCGTACAGAAGAACGCCTCGCGGAGGGCTCATTTTGAATCGCGCGAAGACCTCCGGGTAGAGCAGAGGTAAAAAAACCATCTCCTTCAGAGCGTCGACGTACTTGTCGAGTCCGCCGACTGACGAGAAGGACAACGTGGGATCAACTGTCACCGGGGTGATTTCCGCGCTCGCGTCTTGGCCGCCTGGCGGCGCCGTCTTCGAAGCACCCCCAGACGCCCCCGCGAGAGGATATGGCGGTGGTGCTTTGAAAGCATCTACGGCTCCCACGCCGAGGTTGAAATCACCGTCATCCGAATCCTCCGAGTCGTCGATCCACCGTCCAGAAGTCTGCCGCCTTCTGTCCCTCGAAGAGCGTTTGGGTCTGTCATCCTTCCACACTCCGCGTCGATCGAAGAGACTCTTCTTCTTTCCATCCTCCTCGTCGCGCCCACGCTCGTGCGGCTGCGGCACGAATCGTTCCGGCGGAGGTCCACGCTCGCGTTTTGGGTACGACTTGTTCTCGACTCGAATCTCGTCGTCATCCGTCTCCGGCTCGTCCTCGTCGAGCTCTGGTTCATCGTCTTCGCTGTCCTGTCCTCGAGCCCGCCTGTTGAAAGTCGGCGACAACCGATGCACCGCTCCACGCGCGCGCGTGCTTCGTCGAATCGGTTCGTCGTCGCTGTCTTCGATGAAATCCTCCTCCTCCTCCTCCGTGGCGTCGTCCTCGTTGAAACTGTCGTCGCCGTCCTGGACCTCATCGTCATCATCTTCGTCGTTCGGCTCGACGTATCTCTTTCTCGGCCTCTCGCCGTGTCTCGACGATCGCCTTCGCTCTCTTCCGCTCGTCCGTCCAGACGCACCGGGATTTCCCGTTCGCGTCGTTCGCGTTCTCTTCGCCTCGGGACTATTTTCAAAACCATCATCATCATCATCATCGTCGTCGTCTCGAGCCGCCGCCTCGTCCTCGCCCTCGTCGTCGCTCGGTAACGCTCTCGTTCGATTCCGTCTCGATCGACCCCCGAGCGTCATCGCGATCGCGCGTCGTCGTCGTCCACGCGTGCGGCTCGGTGAGACGCGGTTTGAATCCACGTGAAGCGTTTTCACCGAAAAAGCACGGTTCTTCGTCACTCGAGTGAAGACGTGAAGACTTTCCCAACTTTTTCCTTTCCTTCATCGCGCGTGCGGCGCACGCGTTCGTCGCGCGCGACGCGTGAGACGCGCGCGCGCGTCGACGCGACCTCGACGGTGGCCCGTCGCTCGCGATGCCTCGGTGCGCGTCCGCAGACGAGCGCGCGACGACAGAGGGGCGATGTGAAAAAAACACATCGACCGCGATGGCGTCCTCCTCGCCGCGGTGTCTTCCCAGAGGGCTCAGAGGCTCGGTGAACATGGGGAACACGTGCTTCGTCGCGAGCGTGCTCCAGGCGCTCGTGGCGACGCCGTCCGTGGTGGAGTTCTTTCTCGGTGAGAGACACGCGCGGAGCGAGTGCGCGGTTGAGCACTGCGCGGCGTGCGCGCTGGACGCGTACGTGTGCGAGGCGTACGGGGAGAAAGATTCAACGTCACGCGCGCTCGTGGCGAGCGAGGTGCTTCACGCGTGGTGGCAAAACGAACGGTCCATGGCGAAGCAACAACAGCAGGATGCGCACGAGTTTTTCCTGAGCTTTCTCTCCGTCGCGCACGCGAACGTACTCGGCAAGAGTCTACGACGGGAAAAGAAACGTCCAGTCGGACTGGAGGCGCTCTTATCGCTCGATATCACTGGTCTGGACGAGGATGAGGATGAAGAAGCTGATGCGGCGGGCGTGGACGCAAAGGTCAACGTGTCTGTCGACGCGTGTGACTGCGTCTTTCATCGTTCATTCGCCGGTCTGCTTCGATCAGATGTCGCGTGCGCGGCGTGCGGGGAAATGACGTCGACGATTTTAGAAGCGACGGTGGGAATATCAATCGACGTGCCGTCCGGAACGGCGTCGAGCGAGCTCACTGATTGTCTCAGAGCTTTCACCGCCGCTGAGTCGATTGAGAGCCGCGGCTGTGCAACCCGCGGCTGCGCGACGACGAGGCTGACGAAACGCGTTCTGTTCGAGCGTTTGCCGCGAACGCTTACTTTCCATTTGAAACGGTTCGAAGGAGGTTTCGAATCGAATTCAGTTCGCAAGAATGACGTTCACGTAAGGTTTCCGCTCGACATCGACATGTCGCCGTTTGTCGTCGATGGATCGATGCAAGCAAAGAACGTGTACAAGCTCTACGCCGTGGTCGTGCACAGCGGAATACTCGAAGGTGGCCATTATACGGTGTACATCCGTAGGGCTTGGACGTGGTTTCTGTGCGACGACGCAAACGTGCGAGAGGTGGACGCTTCGCACGTGTTCGCCGCGCAAGCGTACATGCTCTTCTACCAAATTTCGCAATCGTAGCAAAAATTACAAGTAGTTTCCTATTCAATGACATCATCGGGAGCGATTTGCATCGCTCGCTCCGTCATCTGTGCGCGTCCCGTCATTCGCGGGACGGACTATTTTTCTGTTCTCAGAAACTCGCTTGGATGTATCGACAGATGAATTACAATGTTTTTCTGTTCGCGTGGAGACCGTAATTATCAGCTCATTCATCTCTTCATCAGCCTTATTTAGCGTTTCGGCCTTGTGCCTTGGCTTTTCTTGGTTCACACGTCTCGAGGTACTCGAGCGCATTGTTGGACGCGTCGTCGAAGTTTCTCAAACGCTTCAGTCGCTCTTGGAACCGGATATCGCGGTCTAATCTGTACCACCACAATCCCACCTGAACGCCGTCTCTTTCCCCATCATCGTCATGGTCCCATCGCGCGAGTGTCCTTGTGTGTGTCTCTTGTCGCGGCGGCGTTCCTCGACTTTTAGGGTATTTTGTGTTCTAGACCCTAATTCTAGGGGAATTGGGTTTAGGTTTAGGTTTATGGTTTAGGGTTTAGGGTTTAGGGTTTAGGGTTTAGGGTTTAGGGTTTAGGGTTTAGGGTTTAGGGTTTAGGGTTTAGGGTTTAGGGTTTAGGGTTTAGGGTTTAGGGTTTAGGGTTTAGGGTTTAGGGTTTAGGG